>NC_056744.1:1192498354-1192678354 GCF_019279795.1 Protopterus annectens
AACTGAAGCAGTTACTCTTGTGAGAGAAGATTAATTGCTCTCATTTTCTAAGTATCTAATCACCATCGGCTGTACCAGAATTGTTTGTTGTTTGATTCCCTTGTTTCTTTAGTTTTATTTAATTGCTATTTATGGCATGGCTTAGTGTTGAGATGAACTCTGTACAGCATTCTCTGTAGTTGTAGCTGAATAGTGCGAAGTGAGATGATTATTAGTTTTTTCCCCTTAATTACTTCTCCCAAATTGTCAGTTGTGATCCTGGCTGACTGTTGCTCATCTATGCCTATGTCAGCATTAGTTTGTGCTTATCTTCTCTCGGCTGCTGATTTACTTCTAACTGTGCTGACAGAATCAACATGCAGTGTGTCTCTCAGTTGGCATTACTCATACTAATTATTTAGTGCACCCCACAGCCATCTCATAGCCTCCATTAGCCTTTTTGAGCATTTAGCCATCTAGCACTTAAAACACGGGACAATATGGATGGCCAACAACTTTTTCTCTGTCTTGCTCTCTCTCTCTCTTTGTTATCAGCATCCTAGCACTTGGTATCCTAAGCTAATGTAGTAATTACCTTTTGCTCACTAATAATGAATTATTACATTCAGAAAACTGTATCTGTTAATGATGTAAAGTCCTAGCTAACATGGTGGCATCCCTCTCATGAGCAACAAAATGCTGTGCTCATCACATAGTCACATTCTCAAACAAAATGCACTAAAATGCCATGCACTGATGACATATTAATATCCTAGCCAAATCTTCCTAGAACTTTTAAGATCAGTCCTCAATGAAAGTCCTTCAATTCACCTGCTCATTGCACATGTACATCACCAACACTAGATCTGCTCCCAGTCAATTAATGCTGCACTAGATCTGATAAAAATGGTAAATCATCTTCAAATTAAATGTATTTGTGATTGGGAACTCAGCTGTCAGACATACAGATTCCCGACTCACCAGGCTGGACAACAATAAAGTTAATGTCAGCTACCTGTTAGGTATCTGAATCACAGACATTACAAAAGCACTCAGTAACTTTTCCTGAAACAAGTATGACTACAACATGGTGGTGATCCATGTGGGAGTGAATGGCATGCTGTACAAAGCCATGATGGTCATACAGCAAAGTATGTCAAATCTCAATATTTCTGTAATGAAAGCAGGTCCTGATTGGAATCCTGCTTTTGCCAAGAATAAGGTCTTTGTATAAAGAGAAGATAATTAGCTTTAACAGCTTCCATAATCACTGGTGCCATTCTGTGGGAGATTCGGTATGTATTAGTCTAGGATGAGAGGACAGATAGTCCTAGTTGCTTCACAGAGGATGGCTTGCATCTCTTGTTTAATTGTTTCCTCAGACTGGCAAATGCCTTTACTGTCCCATAGTGTCTTTTTTAGGCACAGTCTGTGTAATGGGTATACAAGCTTAGCAGGTTTATCTAAAATGCACTGGACCACATCGCAGTGGCTTTTCTCAGTGACAGAAGTGTCAGTACCAAATGTCCCAGTCATGAGGTGCTCCTGCATCTGAAGCATGTCCATGCATTTATAGTTATAGAGATTTGGATTAAACATACAGAAAACACTCCCTCCATACCTGGGTTTTCTGCCAAACATGACTTCAGGCATGATGAAAACTGTGGTGGTGTTTCCACATTTGTCAAAAAACACATCTCATGTATACAAATACTCAGAGACCCAAAACTTGAGCTTTTAGAACTTCAGTTTGCCACAACCAAGACAAACTTTAGTAGAAATTCCTCTAAGCAATAACTGCTTAATCCCAGGTGATTTTGGTTACCCAGCCAAAGACTGAAGCACCTATACCTCTTAATTAGACAATGTCCAGAGATTTTTGAATTGGATAAATAAGAATTCCCAGGGCCAAATAGTGAGTGAGCCCACTAGAGGCAAAAATATTCTGGATCTCAACTTCACTAGTATTGCCTCTACTACCTCTACTCCACCTTCTCTCCTTTTCCAGTTATCTTGGACCAAACACTAATGATACTTACTCTCAAAACCACCACACCCCCATTACCAATGTCTCCATAAGTAAGGACTTCAAGAGGGCAAAGCTTATATAATTATATGATAAAATCTCTAAATTTGTCCATGACATTACTACCATTAACCCCAACACAGCAAGTCAACTACACTAAGGAGTTTTATGCCCTCTTAGACAAATGCATAGTTCTAGCGGATCTATATTAAGTGATCGAATGTTTAGCTAGTCAAATAACTAAACGTTGATCGCTAAATGTCAAAGACCCTAAACCACAAATGGCATTTTCCACACAGGGAAACAATGCCATTGTCCTACCTAAAAAAAAACAGTAAACAGAAATCAAGCCCCCACCTCCACCCCCACTAACTAAATATACCAACTCCAAGAACACGCCACATTGTAGAAATGGCAGAATCCCGTAACTGCCAAATGACTTGTTTCCCTGTGTGGAAACTGCCATTTGCAGTTTTGAATGTTCGACATTTAGTGATCGATGTTTAGTTATTCGACTTACTAAATGTTCAATCACGTAATATAGACCTGATCTAGCAGTTCCAGCTAGAACCAAATAAATCTGAAAGCAGGTGAAAAAAAAAGATGCAATATTTACAATAATGCTAGAATGCTTCAGAATGAAGCTATATAAAGCATAAAAAATATCAGCATGAAACTGAAAAACATTATACAGAGCAGTAAAATTAACCACAAATGGTAATTAGCTTCTGAAGGGAAGGATATTTATAAATCCTTCCTCATCTATCTTAGAAAACTAGGAAATAATACTCAATATTGCTCTGAACATTTCCTTAGTGCCCCACCACTCTGACCCCTGACATAGCAAATATACTAATAAACAAACTCTGCAAATTTCATCCGACAATCAATTACATCCCCCATCACCACTAAAGAACATCTTCTGATAATGTTATCAAAAAAACAAACCAATTCCAATATAAGTTACCGACAGCATACCTGACTACCTTTAAACAGCCTCAAGCAGGCTCTCAACATACCTTTCTTTATACTGTTTAACTTAAGTCTAACCACAGACTTTGTTCCCAAATCTTGGTGCAATGCTGTGCTTGTGCACTTCCATAAGGGTGGTCCTACAATGGACTCTGGAAATTATAGACCAGTTAGCCTTATGAGTTTGATCTGTGAAACTATGGAGCATATCATAACCAGTCTCATTAATTATGGTATGCGGAATCTCATTAGGCCTGACCCACAACAATTTGACTTGTCAAAGGGAGATCATGCCTGTTAAAACTTGTTAATGTCTTTCCTGTGAGATGGTTAAGAAAGTTGTCAGCAGTGGTCTTACTGATAATAATGCTTATCTTGATCTGGCCAAAGCATTTCATGCTGGAAATGAAAGGGAACTCATATCCCTAATCATATACCCTTATGTGGTAATACGGATATCCAATTGGCTGAAAGAGGGAACACATATAGTTAATGTGCAAGATACTAATTCAGAAGAGCTAAGACAACCTGTGGAGTCCCTCAAGAATCAGTACTGGGTTGCATCCTGCTTGACATCTATTTCTCATATTTCAAAAATGATAATGAGGACTTCCAATTAACCATGTAGACCAATACAATCAGGTGTAATTCTTCAGAAAGAACTTAGCATAATTAATAGCTGGCATAAGGAAAATGGGCTTAAATTGAACATTATAAAGGGTAGCATTATCAAAATTTGCCCACAATGTACAGTATATAAAGCACAACATTACTAAACAGAAAGTGTAGTCAGAGATTTGGGCACTTGAGTTGCCAGCTCTCTCTCTGTCTCTCTCCTTTGACAATCACAAGGCAACTACAATCACGAAATCCTTCTACTTAGAATAAGTGATAGCCAAGCATATTTCATCCTGATCCAAATAGGTTATTACTCTCCTTTACTAAGCACTGATCAGACCCATTATAGAGTATGATACACCATTTTGTATGTCTCACTCAATATATTAATAAACTCAAAAAGGCAGAGAGGCTACTAACAAAAAGATCTCTGTGCTTAAGAACCTTAGTTTCCAAGAGAGACTGGAAGCCTTGTGCCTGTATGAGGATCTGCCTCTTGCTTTCTGCACCATTACAAGTTTACTGTTGCTTTACCACCAGTAACTCAATAAGTCAAACAACTTAGCTAATGCCAGAACCAGAAAACTAAACTTCATCAGCAGATAATTAGAAAGCGATGGAAAGAAAGATTTATTACCTAGCACCTCCCCCTACTCTAGAATGAACTCCCTCTGCATACTGAATAATTTGATTTAATAAACACCTTCAGAGTAGACATAAATGATTGGATGACTGCTCTCAAGCTGACCCATAGACTAACGGGCATCTAAAGGTATATATAGCTGTTTGTGGCATTAAACTACACAAATCCATGGGCCCTGATGAAAGCAGACACTGCTACTCTTTTTGGATATTTTTCCTTGTTCTTCTCACAGTACATTTCCTCACAAAATATCAAAGCATGCAGAATTTACAGGATCCTGATGAAGTTTGCAATCATGAAAAGCAAAACATCAAGTATAAAGAATATCTTGATTTTGTGTCTGTTATTGGCAAGACAAGCTCATAAGCCAGAAGCAAATGGCAATGATATACACGCTATGAAAAACAAAAAGTCAGAGACTATATAAACATGAATACTTGAATATATGCAATGTTAAAACTGGGGCATATAGACCTATGGCACAGAGAGTATTGCAAATTTGCTAAGTTTTTACTGAGTTCAAACATAAGTCTTTACAGTTGCACACAGGAAGATAATGTTTGGGAAGGACTAGGACAGTGTATGTTCAGATCAGATAGGATCCTATATAGCTTTTATAAATGTTATATATATATATATATATATATATATATATATATATATATAGGTTCCTATTAACTAATTGAACTTCCAGAAGGTCAAACACCAGAAGTTCAAAAGGTGAAAATGTAGAAGCTGCGGAAGTCCGAATTTTTTTCCCAGGGAAAGAATTTGGTTGGACATTTCTGCGGCTTCGACATTTTCTCCACTGTGGTGCGAAGGTTACGGAATGGGTTAAGGTAAGTGTGTGATTGTGACAGATGTTGGGGTTAGGGTGTGGGTAAGGTAAGTGTGCAATAGTGACGGACTTTAGGGTTAGGGTGCGGGTAAGGTAAGTGTGCGATAGTGATGGACTTTAGGGATAGGGTGCGGGTAAGGTAAGTGTACAATAGTGATAGAATTTAGGGTTAGGGCGTGGGTAATGTAAGTGTACGATAGTGATGGACCTTAGGTTTAGGGTTTGGGTTAAGGTTAGTGCATAGGTAGTAGTGTATGTAAGGTTTAGTGTAGGTTTATAAGGTTTTTGGTGTGCTTGTGTTATGTGTGTGTTTTTTTGGAACAGCGAATATTTTCCCAGGGAAAAAATTTGCTGTTCTGAGGTTTCAATGTCATTACATTTCGATCTTCCAAGTTTAAACATCTGGTGTTCGACCTTCTGGAAGTTCGATAATGTAATATGAACCCATATATATATATATATATATATATATATATATATATATATATATATATATATATATATAAAATCATTCTAAATGTGACTAAAGTGTTTAATGGCCTACATGCTCAGAGAACAAACAAAATGTTTTCAGTAGGAGTACATTTTTATGTGCACTAGAATGGAAAATTTAATATAAGAAATTGAATAATGTCAACGTATAATGATTTTAAATTGTTGGAAAAATGTTTCACAGAAAAAGATTGTCATCTTATAATGGTTTTAAATTGTTGCAGAAATGATCCATAGAGCAGACTGATGTGAACAGTTTAAAGGAAGACATAATGCAGACTGGCAATACAAAAAATCATTAAATGGGAAAATCAGCCCAAATGGCAAGGATTTGGATTTGTTAACTGCTTTTCACTGAGTTTCTTATAACCATTAAAATGAAACATAGTTAAAGGAAGGATTTGTAAGGAGATGATAATGTATTTGATTGTTTGATTGTTATGTGCTTTGTCTGTAAGTAATGGATAAACAATATGACTGCAAAATGACTTTTTATAGCAGTGAACCATTCATAGGTACCGCAAAACATTGTAAGCACATGACTGAGTCTAGATTCATGAGGTGCCTCAAGACACACCCCATTCATAAAGCTTTCTAGGACCTTTTTAATTTTTCACTACCTAAAATCCTTCAAGTTAAACTGAGTTATTTTTTCATATATGTTGTTTTAATTGTTATATATTTCATCTTATTCCTATGTAACATGCATATACACATACATACAAACACACACACACACACACAAATATTATTTATATATATATATATATATATATATATATATATATATATATATATATATATATATGAAGTGTTATATGAGTTATCACTGCACACATTTTATCATTTGGTGAAATGGTGGTGTTTTCTGTTGCTGGTACAGTTTGTCGAATTATGTAACAGCTGAAGTTCATTATATCAAGTGTTATATAAATCAGGGGACTTTGCCTTTTTTTTGAGTTTGAGTGACCCTGAAGTTAGTATATTTAATTTCTGGGGGGGTGGGTCAGAGTCCACAAACAGGACAGAGTGTGGGAGGGGGGCATAGCCACCCATGAAAAAAGCTATTTTTTTGTTTTCATTTTGTAATTGCAAATGTAACCTATTGTATTACATTTGTGATTACTTTTTTGCTATGATTTTAGTGGCAGTTAATAATAATTGTTCATAAGTTTGCGCAATGTTTTGCGTTTTGATCTCTTTTGATCAAACTCACTGCTAATTACTCATTATAAACTCAGGTCTATATATACATACCTATACCTTAGAGCCTACTAAACATAATCAAGACATCAAAATGCTGGTGTCACTTACAGCCAAAAAAATTCCCAAAACTTTGGCAGCACATTGTGCATGCTCCAAGAAATAATTTTGGCGCATGCAGCAATAAAACAATAATTTTTTGTAGGGAGACTAGTGCCCCTGAACCCCACAGTGTGTGTGTGTTTGTGTGTGTGTGTGTGTGTGTGTGGGGGGGGGGGGTACATTTGCTAATTAGATACATAACTCCAAAGTCACACAATGTCAGGGAAAGGGCAAATTCCAAAAAGTGGGTAACACAGATATCTTGCCCAGCTGTCAACCATCTGCTCTGTTGACCAAATTATTTTGCAAAACAGATGTTGAATTAAAAAAAAAATGTAAGTAATTTATGGGCCCCCATCTCTTTCTGTCTTTCATTATATATATATATATATATATATATATATATATATATATATATATATATATGTGTGTGTGTGTGTGTGTGTGTGTGTGTAGATTCATAGGTTCATAGGTGTGTACTACACTAATGGCCCTGGAGCTTTTACAAGCCTAGCCCATAGGATTACCCTGGCACCCGACCTTACTCCTAGTGCCTCTGTCAAGTAGAACCAATGGAGTGAATCCCAGGGTGAATTTTCTATTTCCCATCCACTCATCAAGATTTCTTTTGAAGACAGCCAGCGGGGTGCTCTGCTTGACATGTATGGGTAGTCTATTCTATAGCATGGGCAGTCTCTGGGTTATGAACCTGTCCCTCCAGCATGTTCTGTTGATTGTGGTAATGAGGTTGAGGTCTCTGGAGTGTGTGGTGTGCAGTGATTTGGATTTCTTTATATGTAGCATTTCTAACAGAGCTGGGTCAGACATGGCTTAGTAAGTCAAGTAGAGATTGCCTCTAAGTAGGCGATATGAGACAGAGTTTTTTGAGTCTGTCCATATAGGACAAGTGTTTAAGGCCTGGGATCCTCTTTGTGAGGTACTTTTGTGGCCTCTGCAGTTGTTGCAGGTGTCTAGCAAGGTACATTCCAAATGGGGTATTGTACTCGATGACTGGCCTAATGAAGGAAGAGTAGTGGGAGACAATGACCTCTTTCTGCCTAGATGCAAAACCCATAGAAATGAGATGTGCCACATAGAAGGACTTTCTGACCACAGTGGCAATGTGGTGATCAAAAGAGAGGTTGCTCTCAACTTGTGTTCCCAGATCTCTTATAACACTTTCTGTGTTCAGTGGACTACCATCAATGTGATAATTCAAGGGAATTGGGTTTTTCCCAAGGGGGATGATGACACATTTTCTGGCATTGAGCTTAAGGCCATGGTTCTGACACCAGTCGTTGGTGTCATTGAGGCCTTTCTGTAGGATGGCAATATCAGTTGCGGAGATAATAATAGCTCCCAACTTGCAATCATCTATGAACTTTGTCAGCCAGAGTCCCTTCGTGTTGGCCTGGACTTCACAGAAGTAGATACCAAACAGAAGAGGACCCAGAACCAAACCCTGTGGGACTCCACTCGTGACTGGTCTGCAGTCTAACTTGGAGTTAGGTACTTTCACTCTGTGGGTTCTACCTGTGAGCCAGTTTGCAACCCACCTAGTGATATAGGGGTTGATGCCTAGCTTAATGAGTTTTTCTATGATTCTTGAGTGGGGAATGGTATCAAAGGCCTTGGCCAGATTAAGGTGGGCTGTATGAACCACCTTGCCTTCATCCACAGCTCTGGTGACTGACTCAAAGAAGTCGACCAAGTTGAGCAGGCATGCTCTACCCTTCACAAAACAAACCTGTGTAGGATGCAGAGTTTGGAGATTCCATATATCCTTGTTTGTTAGATCCATGATGATGCATTCCATAGCTTTGCATATCAGACTCATCAGGCTAACTGGGTGATAATTCCCAGGGTCTGTAGTCACTCCTCCTTTGTGGAGAGGGATGACTGCAGCAGTGCACCATTCAGTTGGGATAAAGCCTGAGGTGAGGCTGTGATTGAACAGGGCACACAGGTGTGGTGCCAGTTCACTATGTTGTTCATGTAGAACACAGCCAGGGATATTGTCAGGTCCCATAGAAGCTGCATTATTGGCCTTGGATAGTGCTGTTTTAACCTGTGCATCAGTAATACAGGGTGCCTGGCAATCTACTAGTAGTGTTATTTGGTCCATAGGGGGGGGGTTAGGAAGGCTTTTATTCAACACAGCCAGGGATATTGTCAGGTAAAGTTAGCACTGAATCTGTCGGCCAGTATATTGGCAATATCTGTTGGCTCAGTATAGGAGGTACTATTGTGCAGTAGCTCAGAGCAAATCTGGGTATTGCCATGGAGATGCTTTACATAACTATAGAAGGCCTTGTGGCTGTCTTTACAATCTGCTGCAATTCTGTATTCATAGCTAGCTTTAGAGGATTTGATGAGGGATCTCAACCTTTTGTTTAAGCTAATAAGGGAGTTTTTCCAGTCTTGGGACTTCATCTTATTCTGCATCAGTTTCCTCCTTCTGTTGTAGAGTTTGTTTATGGCAGGGGACTACCAGATTGGCTTCCTTTTTTTTTGAGGAGAGTGTCTTAGTTCTATTGGGTCTGGCGAAATCCATGAATTGGTGTATGTGTTCATACAGTGCATTGGTGTATGATTCGGCGGTCATGCAACTATTCTCCATTTGCATGGGTGCCATGAAGTTAGCCACCTCTGTTTTTAGGAGCCCAATGTTTGCTTTGGAGAAGTTTTTCATGGTGGTTATCTTTATGGGGGTGGGGGCATGGGAGGGATGTGGATTTCCAAGGTGATTAGTTTGTGGTCGGATCTAACCAGGGAGAAGATGACTATTGATGTAGAGCGACGGTCGCTCACGTTAATCATGACCAGGTCGAGGATGTTGCTACCTCTAGTAGGGGTAGGAACAAGCTGGTCCAGAGCATTGGAATTAATGAATTCCAGAAAGCATTGTGCAAGTGTGTTTCTACATGAGTAGTTTTCCCAGTTAATAAAGGGGTAGTTGAAGTCGCCCAGTATGAGATTGTTAGGTTGGACCCTAATATTCTCCAGGGTGCTTAGGAACATGGAGTGTGAGTCTTGGGACATGGTGGGGGACCTAAAGCAGGCTTCAACCTGAATCGCTGTCTTACACAGTGTTAGCTTCACCTGAAGTATCTCAGATGCATTATGTTAGGCTACCAGTCTAGAGGTGTACGCATCCTTTATGAATATGGAAACTCCACCGCCTTTGGAGCTTTGGTCCAAGTTCTAGGGCCGAAAGGTGTGGAATGAGTTTTAGCCTGGTAGTGCAGGGGTGCTTTCTGCTGCCTTGAACCAGGTCTCTGTTACAGCACAAATGTCAATTTTCTCTATTTTAAGGAGTACTTTGAGCAAGTGCATTTTGAAATTTAGACTTCTAGATTGCCAGGCACCCTGTATTACTGATGCACAGGTTAAAACAGCACTATCCAAGGCCAAGAATGCAGCTTCTATGGGACCTGACAATATCCCTGGCTGTGTTGAATAAAAGTCTTCCTAACCCCTCCAGCTAAGATGGCTATAGCTCGCTCTCATGTACTCTCAACACTTTTATACACCTCCCCCTTCTCTCCAATCTAAACAAATCTGTACTAAATAGACTGTCAACCTGTTACAATCATAATGCCAGGTTTGCCACTGGAATTCCTTTTAAAACACACCACTGCATCAATCTAAAACAGCTTGGGTGGCTAGAACTTCCCAGTCTCATACAATATAACCTGCTGATCATGGCTAACAAAATCCTCTATAACCCAGATAACACACCAGCCCTTCAAAATATTATCACCCCCCACAACAATCCAAGACTGCTTCAATCCTCGAACAAACTTCTAACTCAGACAATCAAAATCAACAACACTGCTGGAGATGACCTCTTTGCTAACGCTGCAGGCAGAGCTTGGAACTTACTTCCAGGTGATATTACTTTGCTCTCCTCCCTAGGACAATTTAAAACTAAACTCAAACAATATATGGCATTTAACTGGCTTTGCCACTGCAACAAGCCCAGGTAACTTTCAACATGAATGTGAATAACCCAACTAACTATTTATTGTTAATTTTTCTCCTGACTAGAACCAGGGGTATCTCATGTCTGTCTATGTATTCGTTGGTAATACTACTTATGTACTCTTGTTTTACTTGTATTATTGTATCTGATAAATTGGAGCTTATCTCCCCGGGCCTCCACTGAAAATGGACATGGCTCCAGTTGGACTATCCCGGTCAACAAATGTAAAATAAATAAATAAATAAAATGTGGCATGACCCACAGATTGCATTTGTTTGTAGCTGTTACAGTGGTAATTTGGTCTTTGGAACACTGCCTAAAAAAGGCACTATAGGGGTGACAAGAGCCTTAGCCAGTATCTGAAAGCCCAGGGGTGACCGATGCAGGCCATTTTTGGCAAAGCATCAAGGTCTGTCAATCATGTCATCCTAGGCAGACAGATACTGGATCCCCTTAGAATGACACCAGAAACTTTGCCAGTTGTTGAAATCAATCATTTTCTGCTTGTGCTGTGGTATCATTCTGGGTGATGGTAGGATGCTCCTCAGAGCTAGGGTCATACCCTCCTGGTCTACATAATGTGAGAGCTCCTCCATGTCTCTTTTCATGTAGCCCAGGGAGGTATGTCTCAGGTCATTCACACCCACATGTACAATGACAGAGTCATATTTGTACCTGTTGTTGAGGGACCTGAGTGCATGTGTTATGTGGCAGATCCTGGTACCTGACAGGCAGCTGACTGTTACTTTCTCCTTATTCAACCTAGTGAGTGGGACATCAGTGTGTCTCACTATCGAGTCATCTATGACTAATGTCTTGGGCATGCTGTTTTGCCTTAGGGGCTTTGGTTGAGTGGCACACTGTTTAGGAGAGTTATGTGTCTCATCATTAGTGTTGTGCTGTGGTGGTCGGGTGTGTTTCTGCCTTGGGGGTCTCTGCTGTTTGTGTAGATTTTTATTGAGAGCCTCCATGAAGGTGGGTGTATGGTTTGTGTTTTTATGTGAAGGCAGTGCTAGCGTGTGTTCTAGAGGGCTATGTGTTCCATGTGGTGTGGTGCAAGTGTTGACCTTCTCCTCTTGACCAGCTAATCCAGTCTTGGCTGGAGAGTGCGTGGCTTCCAATTTGGATATATAAGTACATCTCTCACAAGTCTGAGTGTTGGGAGGTAAGAGGAGAGAGTTGTCAGTTTACATGAGGCATTTGCTACATTGCGTCAGGATGCCCAAGTTCACCAGGTTAATAGGAGAAAGCACAAGGAACTGGCCTTTAGACATGCCTGGAGGGGTGGACATTAATAAATACTGGAGCTGTTTCCTTGTAGAACGTTTAGTGCTAGTAGCACTTTTGTGTACTACAATAATTGCTACAAGAAGTCTGGTAAAGTGCTAAACTAATAATCTAGTAAAATTGCAAGAGAAGAGAGAATTAGCAGATGTAAAGGAAAATTTGAAGAGCAGACTTGGCACCACTCAGAAGGTTACAAACAGTCTTGGATACAGCAAATCTGTATCTGGACTAGATTAGTTACAGGAAAGGTGAGAAACAAGCGCAGATGTGAACTTTTAATCCAGAAAGTTGAAAGATTTGGAAAAAACTGTCCAAACATCCAATAAGCTACTACTTCTGTGCCAGAAATCACTCCTTCTGTTGTAGATAGGTTACCTAGTGCTTATCACTCCTACTGACACGCTAGAAGGATTTCCTCCAACACAGAAAAGCTTGGGGGGGCTCAGAAGCTTATAAACAGTCCTGGATACAGCAAATCTGTACTTGGACTAGACTAGTTACAGGAAAGGCAGAAAAAGGCAAGAAACACCAATTATATTTCCAGATTGTTTGAGAGCACTCAAGTCAGAACACAAGGAGTTTCCAACAGTGTATGCAGGAATTTATAAATGGGCTATTTTATATCAGCACGCCTTGAAGCAATCAGATAACAAAAAGGTTGTTAGACCAGTTTTATAAACTTTAACACCACCACGGAAATAGGGGGACCCGTTTCGAACAGATAAGGAACAAAAACCAGTGCCAGCAAATATATAAAATAATTCAGTCAGAAAATATATAAAATAATTCAGGCAGAATTTAAGACAATGCAGAACTCTGAAAAGTTAAAGTGCCAAGAATTAAACTTATCACCGATTATATTTCCAGATTGTTTGACAGCACTCTTAAGTCAGAACACAAGGAGTTTCCAACAGTGTATGCAGGAATTTATAAACAGGGGCTATTTTAAATCAGCAAGCCTTGAAGCAATCAGATAACAAAAAAGCTGTTAGACCAGTTTTATAAACTTTAACACCACCACAGAAATAAGGGGGAAACCAGTTTCAGAAGAGATCAGGAACAAAAAAAATATCATCAAATATATAAAATAATTCAGTCAGCAAATATGTAAAATAATTCAGGCAAAAATGAAGACAATGCAAAACTCTAAAAAGTTAAAGTGCCAAGAATTATACTTATCACCGATTATATTTCCAGATTGTTTGAGAACACTCAAGTCAGAACACAAGGAGTATCCATCAGTGTATGCAGAAATTTATAAACAGGGCCTATTTTAAATCAGCAAGCCTTGAAGCAATCAAATAACAAAAAAGCTGTTAGACCAGTTTTATAAACTTTAACACCACCACAGAAATGCGGGGGGGGGGGGGCAGTTTCAGAGGATATCAGGAACAAAAAAAAAAAAAAAACGATGCCAGCAAATATATAAAATAATTCAGTCTGCAAATATATAAAATAATTCAGGCAAAAATTAAGACAATGCAGAACTCTGAAAAGTTAAAGTGCCAAGAATTATACTTATCACCGATTATATTTCCAGATTGTTTGAGAGCACTCTTAAGTCAGAACACAAGGAGTTTCTAACAGTGTATGCAGGAATTTGTTCAACAGGGGGTATTTTATATCAGCAAGCCTTAAAGCAATCAGATAACAAAAAAGCTGTTAGACCAGTTTTATAAACTTTAACACCACCACAGAAATAGGGTGGAAAAATTTTCAGAAGAGTTCAGGAACAAAAACACAATGCCAGCAAATATATAAAATAATTCAGTCTGCAAATATATAAAATAATTCAGGCAAAAATTAAGACAATGCAGAACTCTGAAAAGTTAAAGTGTCAAGAATTATACTTATCACTGATTATATTTCCAGATTGTTTGGCAGCACTCTTAAGTCAGAACACAAGGCGTTTCCAACAGTGTATGCAGGAATTTATAAACAGGGGCTATTTTAAGTCAGCAACCCTTGAAGCCATTAGATAACAAAAAAGCTGTTAGATCAGTTTTATAAACTTTAACACCACCACAGAAATGGTGGTGGTTGGTGGGGTGGACCAGTTTCAGAAGAGATCAGGAACAAAAAAACAATGCCAGCAAATATATAGAATAATTAATTCAGCAGATATATAAAATAATTCAGGCAAAAATTAAGACAATGCAGAACTCTGAAAAGTAAAAGTGTCAAGAATTATACATCACAGATTATATTTCCAGATTGTTTGAGAGGACTCAAGTCAAAACACAAGGAGTTTTATATATAAATAACTCTAAGAAGGGAAAAGTCAATTAGAGTGGTAGAGCCTATCAGATTCTTGATCAGTATGTAGTGGAATTCTTGTAAGCTGACAGTTTTCCAAAAAATTCTATCTAACATGTTAAATAAAAGTGTGGGACAATCTGCTTGGTATTTGATGTTATATTGATTTTCCTTCTGAATGCTTTTATCCAAAAAACTTCATCAGATTTTTAGTGAATGAAATTTCATTTCTTTGATAAGATTTACTGGTTCTGGAAAGTGGGTATGGTGGAGGGCAGCTGTACCATTTGTATTTATTTATTTATTACTATTTGATGACCAGGATAAGTGATCGGGTTAACTTGCCCTTTTCACTCACGATCTGGCTCACAAAGCCGTGAATTATAACAAAACCTAATAACAATACAAGTTACATGTTCATTATTTGAAACAGTTGACTGTATTGTCTGTATTGTACACTGTATATGTGGTTGAAATACTGGGCAAGCAAAGGTGAGCAAGTTGTCTTGTGTAATTCTCAGTTCACACGTGCCATTAAGAGTGCAAAGTTTTACTTTTGGAAATGGCAGTAGCCATGCTTTAGGACCTTGAAAATTAGTGAGATGAAGAAAAAGGCACTCTTATGTGTCACTGAAAGCCTTTTGGCATTTTTGAGTATAGTACAATGGTGGAATAAAAGGTCAGTAAGGAGGATAATTTTACAGATTTGGTTTTCAACTGTTTGTATTCTGTGGGTGTTGCTGAAAGTAAGACTAGGAAAGGTAGACCATATTCAAGATTAGGGATTTGTACATTGTAGCCAGTAGCTAAGCTGCTCTTAGAGGGAGAAGGTATTTGATTTTCTAGGAAAGCTTAGGCCCAGTTAATATTTTATTAGTTATAGAGTCAGTATGTACTGTAAAGGAGAAAGAAAAGGTCAAGGATAAGCTCTAGGCATTTTTATTCTGTAGCTTTTAAAATATTGCTATCTTTATGGCCTGTTATATGAATGGGAGGGGATACTGGATAATGTCTTTGTAGATGAGAAGATTGTTACATTAGTTTTCTTGTGGCTGATTAGAAACATGTTGAAATAAGACCAATTGCACAGTTTAGTGGTGTTTTGCTGGAGTTTATTTTGTAGTTCAGAATGGTTATTACTGGATTGTAAGAGGAGTATATTATCTGCATACATAACCAGCTTGAGAATGGGAATCTCAATAGCAAGGTCATTGATAAAGAGGGAAATAATAGGGGGTCCTTAAACAACCTTGAGGGAAAGCTGTATTCAGAATACCCATGGAGGAAAGAGAGTTATTATATCATACTTGAAAGACAGGTTACTCTGAAACTAGTGAATAAGTATTAATGCCAAAGTTAAGTTTAGCCAACGTTTTAAGAAGCATAACATGGTTAACAGTTTCAAAGGCCCAGGCCATAAATATGAGCAGGCCTGCTGTGGCATTCCCTTTATTTATGTTGCAATATATAGTGCAGCAGTTTTAAGGTAACTATTTAAAGCTGGGTTAAAATAAGTGTTGAAAGCCTGAGTGTGTTGCTGAGATGGTTCTACAATATCATGGTATGGATATCACATGATTGTCTCAGTTTTAAGTACAGACATGGATAAATGCACAGTAATACATGCAACAAAGCTATGTAACCAACAAAGTTAAGTACCCAACTAGTGCGTTTTTCACTGCATTGGGCTATTATGTGAGGTAGCCATTATTGTATTTGTAATGCCTGTTTATAGAAAGTGCACATGCCACATTGCATTTCTGGGTATTTTATTTTTTATTTAGTTCAGTTTGTTTACTGGGGTAGTACACTGATCACTTAAGACCATTCATAGGCACATCCTGGGTGATAAGATTCACAAAAAAAAAAAAAAAAAAAAAACAGAACAAATGAAAAGAAAGGCATTTACCTTGAACTTAAAATAGGTATACACGTAGTAATCATCAATAAATAATGAAGAAAACTTCTTACATAGCAGGTGAATTCATCAAGCTGGAAAACATATACACAAGACTTATATATAATTTATTTAATTAAAGATTGAGTTTTTTCATCTCAAAATCAACAGAGACATCATCAGAATGATGTAGATTCTCCCTCTCTCACAATGTACATTATGTTAATCACATGATGAGTTACAAGTAATAAATTCACATGCAACTAAAAACACAACAACTTAAAGACCAAAAACACAAAATATTTATTACATAATAAATTTTGCTTTAAAAATTATATATGTCGATAATGCAGTATTAAAAACAAGGCTATGAACAAGGACTGTGTTTGCCTAAAATAAAGCATCTATAATAAAATAAAACAACTTAGCCACATAAAGTTTCAGAAGCGGCACAATAGAAAAAAAAATCATTCAGACCCAAGGGCTCACTGGCACCCAATTTTAGTTAATATTATGTTCCCTTGTTCCAGTTTTCATTCTCACTGTCTCTCTAGGGTATCTGCATACTTTGTCATGTATGCCAAATCTAAAGCCTCTGAATATCATACATACCAGGGAGTATCTATAAAGTGCATTATCAATACTGCCAGTAAGAATGTCATATTGATGTTCATATATTAGTTTTCTCTTCCCAACATAATAAGCTATACAAGAAAGACAGACAGCTAAATGAGCAACCATGGATGTCTCAAAATTGCCATCCTTGAATGTACTATGAAATACATGTCTGCTTTATAAATTACTATTTTTTATCAGAAATATGATTACATTGATTACAATGTCCTTATCTGGTTGTGCCTCTGGTGGTGTTACTGTGTACTGACAATTTATTCATTGCTACAAAGAGACTATGGAGGTTGTGACCCTTTTCGGCTATAAAATATGGTCAGTCTCCAACAGTGTTTAAGAGTTCAGAATTGGATTTTAAATATTGACAATTCCTTTTAACTAGATTTTTGATTTCCCTTGAGAATTTATTCTGTTTCATAATTAAAGTTCTTTCAAAAACTGAATCTGTAGTGGATGAAGGGTCATGGTTTATTGGAACTGCAATATTCATCTCACACCCTAAAGGGGCCCATATTTTATATTCCAGCCACTGGTAATCTCATCAGTAACATCAAATAATATGTCCTTAGTATAACTCCTTTATACGAACACTAACAAAACCGTATCCCTATTTAAACAGACTATCTCAAAATGGAAACCATCCCAGCTACTCTTAGAAGTTGACCTTTAACTAAACTCTTTTTTGGGCTTTCAGGTGGCAACTGTAAAAATGTAAACAACTATTCAAAATATGGGTTTCTGATAGATGTTGGAAACAAAACCTCTAGTTGTTTTACAAATGGTTACATCAAGAAAATGTGCACTATCAAATAAAAGGTATGTAAATTGTACAAAATCACAAGTACCCTGTAAAAATCCTACACACTCTTTACATTTCAATTCACTGTTATTCCATAATACAAATATATCATTAAGTTAATGTAAGTAAAATCTCCAACTATCATTAAATGTGGAGTTTAAAATGATCCTTTTTTCCCAACATGCTGTATTGCCTAAACACAATTTCTTAGCATGACAGACATGATCAAGACAAATAATTTTCACTACAATGAACAAAGCTTTATTAGACAATGAGCAAAGCTTCATTAGACAATGCACTCTTACACGTCTATACCAGACAAGCATTAATAGTAATATCAAACCAGTGATACTTCTAAGTCAGGCAAGCATTAAAATTAATATCAAAGAGTAAAAAAAGAAAAAGTTAATACATCACCAAAAAAGTAAGAGAGTTGATCTTAGCCCACATTTCGACCGGGAAGCCCTATTGCGGTCAGGCAAGAGACTCTATCAGGAAAGTCCTGGCAGTGCACCCACTCCACAGGTGAGGCTTCTACCAACTGACAGAGAGTCCAAGTTTTTATAGTCTTGCTGTTTACCAGTCATCCTGGGAACTTAACCTTTAGGGATCAACTAAGACTTTCCAGAACAGACCAGAGATGTTAGCCACCCATCCCAGAATATTCCAGTCAAGCCTGCCAACCCCTATTACTCTGCAATTTCACTTGAGAAAAATATAAAAAATGTAACAAACAAATAAATACCTTATCAGGCTTCTAGAAATGTGAAAGACTGTAATAAACAACTGTCTTTTAGTTACATAGACTAGATGATAAAGTTTTAAAATAGTTTTATTTCATAGAAAAATAAAGAATAACTAAATTAACCCTTTCACTCAGTCCTCTATAATGAGGCAGATGTCAGTCTCTCATTCACTCAAGTTAAAAAGCCTTTTGTATCACATTTGTATCATATATATGTTAAACCCATATTGGCAAAATGGGATCACAAACCACACCCATTGTCATACCTTTGATCTGTTTATAGTATTCCTTCTAAAAAAATAAATAAATAAATAAAATTGTTTAAAAGTACCAATTTCATAAGATCAACTACAAATCTGATGTCATGTGATGTCAAAAAGGTACATTCAAAGAATGCTTCATTAAACATAAATAATCCAACTTCATGTGGGATATTTTAAAAAAGGGCAACCACACTGATTGTTAAAAGGGTGACATTAGGGTAAAATATACCTCCTAAATCTACTCAAAAAATCTCAAGAATCCTTTAACAAGTGCCTATTCTGGGATACATATAGTTTCAAAATGTGGTCAATATAGGTGGCAAGGGAGGAAAGTTTTTGAAACATGGAATGAACAATGACTGTAAAAGTAGAAACAAGATTACCTTGTGTACTTTGGGCATCATAAACATTGTAGGTATAAGCAGTTGGCCCAAATGTAAGAATTTGTATAACTCTGGGGTAGTGATACCTTCAGAGACACAATCATTTAAAAATGAATCTATTTTGCTGTAAACAACATTGATTTCATTAAGAGATACTTCTACATACCTGTTTGTGCCCTGCAGAATAGAAAATGTAATTGATATAATTCATTTTTTTCAATAATGACCCCCCCATTCAATTTGTAATTTCTACGATCAGGATTATGGACTAAAGAAAGCAATGTAGAACTTTCCTAGGGGTATAGATTAAACCAGGGCATTTTATTATTCCTATACAACAGGTTATAAATATCCCTCTCACAGGAATTTTCAAAAGCCAAAATAACATGAATAATTGGTGGATTGTAAGTATTTTTTTCCCTTGAACTGACTATAAGATCCTAAAAAAATATTCATGCAGTCTTCATAATGGGATACTAAATTTAGCTTTTTCATATATAACTTCAGTTCTAAAAAAATTAATAGCCATACCGCCTTGTTGTTAGTTAGTCCTTCTTCAAAAGGACAAAATACACCTTAGAAACAGACAACTGACTATAATTAAAACAGTAAAGTCACTATTTCTTAATAAATGCATTCAAAAGGTGACATAATACATTTGGTGGAATCTGAATTTAAAAAGCTTTTTGTTCCTTTCCTCTCTCTCTACCTGTTCCACCTTTTCCTCAAACTCAACCCTTCTTTGCATGATGTAACTGAAATTGGGGTTGGAGTTATTGGTTTACAGGAGCTGTCTCTGGTGACTGTGTATTGCTCGACAGCCTTTTAGATATCTGAAGAGGGTAAATTCAAAAGGGTCCACTCTTGAAAGTTTCCCATTGCTGTTATTCCCAGAACCAACTTTTTCTTATCTCAAATCTATTGTACAGCTTCATTTGTAAAACATTTGATGCTGTGTATTGCCTAAAGAATTGATAGTACTGTGTTTAGTGTTAGCTAAATATGCCCTATTGGATTCATAGTCTTTGACATCACAAATCAACTGTTTATTTTCCAGGAATATTTGTACTTCCAGAATTATTTTCTGCTAAATGTAAATGGTTAAAATCATATGCTGTCGAGACAGCTGACTCATTTATCTTGTGAGTTCCTCAGTAAGTTTAATCAAATCTTTCTGACTTACTGCAGTCATCTGCATTCCTTCCGAGTCCTTGAAAAGGTCCTCGTTTATAAGGTAGCAATATATGAAAATGGAATAGGTCACATGCTAAAACTGGAACCAAGAACTAAAACTATGCATATAAGTAGGAATTAGCACCAAATAATCAACAAAACTGTTTGATGACTTGTACATGAAATATTTAATTAAAGGTTAAGCATAATAGTCTCAAAAATCAGTAGAGACATCATCAGAATGAAGTAGTCATCCACCCTCACAATTAAAAAGATGCCAAACAATCGCATGTTGGGTGACAACCAATAAATACATATGAAACTGAAAATACAATGGTTTAAAGAGAACAACACAAAATATATGTTACATACTAAATATTGCATTACAAATGATATATAAGTTAATAATGCAATAATAAAAATACAGAGCTAAAAACAAGGACTATGTGTACCTAAAATGAAACACCATCTTGCAAAAAAAGGGAACACTGTTGACAACATGAGTAATAGCTAGGTATTAGTATGCAACATGAAATGAGTACTACATCCAGTTCACAGATGGAAACGACAATGCACAGAGCTTGCAGAGAATGATGGCAGTTATTGTATTCAAAATTTCAGGATATTTGGTAGCTGAACCTTTTTTTTTTTGCCATTGCAGTCTTGGTTTTCTTTGACTTTCCTTAGTTATGTACATTTCATTATGTTGACTGCACATTAGAACCAACTTATTATGAAATGCTTTCAACTTATATAATACACTTTATCAACATGCACCATGCATCATTACTGTGCACCTGAACAGCCATAGGTGTTCATTTCAAAAGAGCTGATTTTTTGAATGAAACACTTTCTCCTGCTACACCGCAGTGTCAAATATGACTCAGATTGTCTGTCTGTTGTAGGGGTCAAAGCTACAGACTAATGACAGACTGCATCAATGCAGGATATACAAAGTAACACATCACTGTAATTACACTAAACAAAACTTAAAAGTTATTCAAATATGTCATTTATGGCGATTGAAGTTATGAAGCCTTCGATGCAAAGCCTTGCTATGGGCAATCTTTAAGCACCATATTCATTTTAAAAGGACTGAAAATAAACATGTGTGATGGCATTACAAATGAAATGTGTTCTTTATATTAGTAGCTTTGCAAACTTAAAAAAAAGCCTTTTATTTTTATAGAAAGTGTTCCAGGAGAAATTACTAATGCATTAATCCAAAAGCACATGAAAATGAAAAATGGTAGTTTTGTAATTGCAGACTTCTGCAATGGTTACCTCCAGGCAAGTGTATCATTTTTCTGTTTTAAAAACACGATTACCATGCAAATATACAGAAAAAAATGTTATCTGCATCCACATTTATATTTCTCTTATATTGCCCTGTTCCTGATGAAACACTGAATGAATGTAAAGCTTAACTAGCAAATAATAAAAAGCAAGTTCAAGAAAACATACTATAGTTAGCATGACACTATGTACAGTTGAGTAATATGTTACTTTTGGAAAATGTATCCTGAATAATGTAAAACATAGATGAGAACATCTGTGTCTACTGCTTGTTTATCTGCCTATTATCTCTCTGCATCTATCAAAGGCAAACATTAGAAAAATTAGAAATAAAACAGATTAACTTTTAAAAACTGAATGGGCCGTAAATATAGCTTCTTAAGATTTCTCACTCAGGAGAAAATCCTTGTAGATATGTATATGTATACATATATATATATATATATATATATATATATATATATATATATATATATATATATATATATATATATATGTGTGTGTTTGTGTGTGTGTGTGTGTATGTGTGTGCATGTGTGTGTATGGATCTACTGAAGTTAATTCAAATGTCAGCAGATTGATTTTAAAAAAGATCAGCAAAAAAAAAAAAAAAAAAAAAAAAATGAAAGAACAGTAAGCATGTTCCAAGAGAAAAAATAAATAAAAAAGAGCATATAAATTAAAAACAATGCCCCCCCATGTACCACTAAACCCCCTACTAATGAAATATATCTACCCCGAGGTCACACAATACTGGGAAAAGAGCATTTTTCCATCTGTGGCATTATAGTGATCTTGTCTTGCACAAAAGTCAAAAGGTTTCATATTCAAATTAAGGAGCCAGGAAAGCTAGTGACTAAATCTCCAGTTGGCCAATGTCAGGGCTCACATCCATAGATAAGGTAGGGTTATGGTCACAACACACAAGTAAGAGTGTTTAGAGTTCAAACCTCCTTACCATCCTTACTCAAGTATGCAAAATTAACTCTGTCTGTAACCCTAATACTGCATATTAGAATGCTAAATGCCAGTCACAAAAGAATACTGTAAGTTTCTTTTTCCTTTTGATATTGCTGTAGTTTGGGATGTTTGTATATACAATCATTTCTGTGACTGGCATGTTTGCAGTGATATTCTGCTTTCAACCATTGCTATTAGCATCTAGATTAGATCCGCAGAAATCCTTTTCAGGAAGTGTCTCCTTGCCGAATGCTAACTGTTAAAAATCTGACTTTATCAAATGGCCGTTTCATCAATTTTTTTCCTAGGGGAAAAGATACTTAGCCAGCATAAAACTTTATAAAATTTAAAACACTCCAAAGTGGTGGGCTGTGCCCCCTCACACCCCCCCCCCCAACTAAATAAACCAACTTTGAGACTGAGCTACAGTGGGGAAAAGGGCAAATTCCTGAAGATGACAAGAGTTGTTTCCTCTAGGAAAAAATTCACTGAAATGACCATTCAATGGAGTCAGATTTTGACAGTTAGCATTCGGTAAAGAGCCGTTTGCTGAAAAGGGTTTTTGAGTATCTAATATAGCCCCACTATTACACTCATTTATTTACAGAGAGAGAGAGAGAGAGAAAGAGAGCTATAGATATATAAATATTTACATACACACACATGCATATATAACTATAAATGTATATATTCATATATGAATGCTATATGATATATCGCTGCATGCATTTCAGCAAGTAATGAAATGCTGTTTTATGTCAACTGTACAGCTGACTGAATTATGTAACAGTCAAAATTCATTAGCCCAAACATTACATAATTCCAGAGCTTTTCCTCTTTTTTCGGGTTTGTGAGACCCTGGAATTTGGTTTTCAGGAGTTTGTGGCAGAGTCCCATATTAGGGGAGGAAGTGTGAAGCCCCCATGTTAAAGTTGTTTTCATTTTTCTTTTGGTAATTGCAAACATAACCTATTAGTTTTCTTTTGTGATTACTTTTTTATGACTTCATGATGATTGAGTTTGCTCAATGTTTGGGGTTTTAATCAAACTCACTGGTGATTATTTTATATATATATATATATATATATATATATGTGTGTGTGTGTGTGTGTGTGTGTGTGTGTGTGTGTGTGTGTGTGTGTAATCTATTTAGTTAGTTAGTTAGTTAGTTAGTTAGTTAGTTAGTTAGTTAGTTTTAGTAGTTATGAAAAACTGATCCTGTCACCCTTCATTTTCATCTACAACCTGGGCCATATGCCAGTTGTGCTACAAGTGTTCACTTGCTCCCTGCCACTTGCTCAAACAGGCAAGTGCTCAAACTCCCTCAAACTTGATTGCCAGTAACTACTTAGCTCTCATAGCCCTATCAGAACTCTAGCCCCAAAATTCCCTTCATACTCACTGCACCTAAAACTCTAACCTCCCCTTTCCTAAACCTAAATATTCCAATCACTCCCGAAACCTAAAACTCCCTTACCGCTTCCTAAACCTAAAACTCCAACCTCCTCCCTAAACCTAAAACTCCCTTACGGCTTCCTAAACCTAAAACTCCAACCTCCTCCCTAAACCTAAAACTCCCTTACAGCTTCCTAAACCTAAAAGTCCAACCTCCTCCCTAAACCTAAAACTCCTTTTCTGCTCCCTAACTCTAAAATCACCCTCATGCTAAATAATCCTAAAAGCTCCCCTCCCGCTAACTCTTCACAACTGTTTGCCCAAACTCATATCTGAGTTCAAGCATGAGTAGTGCCCCCCCGTCCCAAAATGGATGCTCGGCCAAACTTATAGTCAATGCAATGAGTCTCTGGCTTCGAATTACTGGTTCTAGAGTTCTTGAGACTCGAGAATCTGTAGTAAATCCCCATATGGCAGTTACACAAACATAAGTTAACTTCCAATCTCAAACACAAACAAAGAAATAATTATAAATCACAAATATTAATCATAAAATTTCATTTTAGTATTTCTGGCCTTCTATTTATACTATACAAAAGCATATAATTATTCTAAATTCTATCATTTCTACTAGCAAGGAGTTCCTGTTGACCAACACACTTTTTGTAAAACAAACAAAATTGTCTTCCTGTTGTGACTGAATGATCTCTATTCCCTTACCCAGTTCTGATAAACCTTGTTGCTAGAAAATTGTGAATTCCTGCATACTTTTATTGTTATGGCTTAATTCCTCTTACTCTCATTCCTTCTCACTATAATACACTTCCAGAACATGTTATCCTCTGTACTTTATCATGAGCATTCCCCAATATGCTGCCTGCATATTAGTACCTCTTGGCCTACCAGGCCTTCTTTAGTTCCTCATCTGCCACTTGAATGTCACAGGTTCACATAAGCATAGATATTATCCTCTAGCATCGCATGATGTAATCCTTTTTCTCTAAAGAATATTTTTTGACTAGTCATACCAACCTTTGTTTTTTGTTTGAAGGCTTAGTTAACAGCTGGTTTTGGGAGACCATAAACTGATGAAGAGTCAACAAAGCCATGTTGGAAGCTGCGTTGGGGTGCCTTTACTTTTACTTTTTGCTCATAATACTCTAATGCATTTTCCCTGGCTATGTCGCGTCTCAGGACCACTTACAGACACACCATGCATGGTACAAAGCCTGCAATAGGTGTGACTGCATCACAAGATTTCATTCATAACTGGCCTGATGGATAATTGGTCTGAATCTAGAATCTAGAACTTCTACTTGACTCTGGGATTACCATTATTCTAAGCAGACATTTTCCCATTTCACCCACATGCATATATAAACCTCAAATATTCTCACTAGCTGAAATAAGTGGATGTTTATTTTAGATAACATTCCAGTACAGCACGGAACATTTCATATTGTCTTGGCAAGGAGTTATTGCAAAATTAACTATTATTATTTACTTTGTCTTTATTTCTCAGTTAAGCTATTACAGGCACAGCTGCCCTTATTTAAGTTTATCCTGCCAGCACTGGCCTATGCTAGGTTAATTGAGACAGTCGGAGCTGGACTAAGGTTTACCTGATGTAATTTATATGCAGCACAATTGTATAAAAGAGAAGCATGTAAAATATGGGAATGTAAGTCCGGGCCTTCATGAGTAATGTTTCTTTCTTTTCTGACCAACAATCCACTTTGATCACAAACCAACACAACATTTGAAATCGAAGCTTGTTTGACCAGCATAAACAAAGTTAAAAACTAGTCATGCAGGAAGACAAGCCTGCTACACCCCTCGATGTATAGTAACTATGAGATTGTTCTAGCTTGAAGAAAAAAAAAATCCCTGAGAAAATGCAGTGCCAATCTTTAAATGCAAAAACGATGAATCACTCACTAGTTATTGCCCATTAGAGTGCCATCATGAGAATGTCTTATTTAAGCTTGGAACCTCAAGTAAGGCCCGCATTTTCACATCTACTATGACTATTTCCCTGCCTAATGCTTAAATATAAGATATGTGAGGTACTCACCATAAAGGTGGAATTGAGAGACCATGCCAGGGTGCAAGACTTCTGCACATACCTTTAGTGCTACTGTAGTGCAGCATGCTTTCACTGACATGGTACTTCAGATTAGATTAACTGCTCGATGACAGACAATGCTACTGAATACCCTTTTGTACAAATTGTTCTTCTTATCCCAATATGTTGCAAACCTTGAGTGCTGATTGCTGTTTCCTGTGATCCAGAAGAGTTATCATCAGTTGAAAGCCATAACTCAGCCATTTTCCTGCTGGTGATAGCTTTTTAGCTTTTTCCTATACACAGACAGGCCCTACACTGTAATTTTACTTTGTCTATACAATCAACTAATGTGCTGTCTCCTCTGCTGAGCTATATGCTAATGAGTCATTCTAGGGGATCTGTCTATACTAATTAGCCATATGTTCTCCCCCAAAAATTCCTGCAGTAAGGCATTTACAGAATCAATCACTCGGCTGCACAAGTTAGCTCCCTTAGTCAAAAGTTCACATTCAACAATTATTTCCAATGGGAAGGTCATGTGAGAGGTAAATGCTGGGGCTTTAGCAGATAGGCAGTGGTGGAGGTGTGTGTGTGTGTGTGTGTGTGTGTGTGTGTGTGTGTGTGTGTGTGTGTGTGTGTGTGTGTGTGGGTGAATAGATGAGTGTGTTCATCAATGTCCATCAATGATCAATGAAATCTGGTGGCAGAGGCCAAACTACAGTGAGTGTATCTATGTGTACAAGTTGCGGGATTGCATGTGAGATTGTGTGTGGCTGTGCGTGTTTATGTGTGGAGAAGCTGCCATGTCTCTAAACTCTTCTAGAGTGTGTGTCTGTGTGTATCAACAGAAACATATGCCCATCAGTGCAATTAAATGTCTGAGTCTGATCTACACTGAGTTTCTATGCATGTGAGTGAGGAGATTGCCTGTGAGAGAGAGAAAGAGTGTGTGTGTGTGTGTGGGTGGGGGGGGGCTGTTATAATTCTAAACTCCTCTAGATTAATGAACAAATCATAAAACCTGGCTCTCAAAATCCACCAAAGTAGTAATGTCCACAAGGGATAAAATCTGGAAATCAGGGCAGAAAAACAAAGACCCCTCAACTCTACTACATTACAAGCAACTCCGTAACCAGGCAAAACGTCTAATAACCACTGATAAAAAAGACCACTACTTCCACCTACAAAGCCAACATAAAAATAATCCCCCAAAATTCTCGTCCTTCATCAGCCACCTATTACACCCAGGCTCTCAAAGCAACCCATCCCCCGACCCAGAAAAAAACTCCCACTGAACTTGCTACCCTCTTCAGTTCCTACTTCATTGACACCATAGCTAACCTAACCGCCACCTTTCCTACAGTTAAGACCACCACCAGCACTGACAACTGATGACCAAATCATCTCAGAAAACAAGTCTACCCTTACCCTAACCTAAAATTCTCCCCCATACCCACCAGCAAAATAAAAAAAAATGTTTACTTAAGCTAAAACCCTGTACTCTGGCCCCTGACAATCTACCCCCATACTTCCTGCAGCTAGCAGCAAACTCTATAGCTTATCCCATCAGAATACTCATTAATGGATCAATTAAGGAATCCCTTGTCCCAGACATCTGGCAAAAAGCATTCATTCTCCCCATACACAAAGGTGGCACCAATGCAGACACCACAAATTTTCGACAAATAGCAATTCTCTCACCCCTCTCTAAAATACTGGAAAAATGCATCTATGCCCAACTCCTCAACCACCTGCTTGAAAATCAAATTTTATCACCCACTCAGCATGGTTTCAGACCAGGACACAGCACCACTACCGCCCTTCTATCCTTCCTTGATACAGTTAACTGGGCATGGGATTCTGGTAAAATAATTGCTTCACTTTTCCTCACCCTCTTCAAAGCTTTTGATACCATTTCCCACACTATCCTCCTCTCTAAACTATCCACCCTCCATATTTCTCCCCCTACCCTACAATGGCTCAATAGCTATCTCTCCAACAGGCAGCAGTCCACCAAATGGCAACAGTCTTACTCCCCCTTCCTCAGTACTTCCACAGGGGTACCCCAAGGCTCCATACTTGGTCCTCTCTTATTTAGCATCTTTATTAACAACTTTCATGCCACTCTTCTACAATGCTCAGTAATCCAGTATGCTGATGACTCTACAATAATATGCACTGCAAATTCCAACTCTGAACTCCAGCAAATTACCAGAATGCCCTCACATCTACTGCATCTTGGATGCTTAACAATCATCTTGCCCTTAATCCACAAAAAACTAAACTAGTAATTTTTACCCTTAGGAAAACCACTCTGTTTAATAAAAAAACTCTTCACTATACAAGCCCAAGACAATACAACTATAGAAGTTGCCCCACACACTAAATTATTAGACATTATTATAGATGAAAACCTTAACTTTGACCTACATGTAAAATATAACATAAAAAAACACACCAAAAGTTCGGTATGCTCTACAGGCACCAACACTTTCTTAGCCTCTCTACTAGACAAACCCTTGCAACTACATTTTTATTACTCGCTCTCTTTTATGGTGCCCCTCTCCTCACTAATATCCAAAATTGTACAAAATCCAAACTTGATATGTGTTACAACAGAATAGCAAAATTTGTCACCAAGGCCAAATTCTCATCCCACCACTATGACACTGAAACAATTAGGGTGGTTGGAACTCCCCGCCATCTCTCATCCACCCAAGTAACTACAGTGCAGAAAATAATCTACAGACTCATAGACTGTCCTGCACTCTCAGTTCTACTTGCCAAATACCATCGCAGCAGGCATCTAAGATCTGAAAATCATCTACTTCTAAAAGTAGATAAGGCCACCATACCTGCTGGTCAACTTCTCTATTCCTTTACCATCGCCAAACTATGGAACTCACTTCCAACTTGTATAAGAAACACAGGCAGCACCACCACCTTCAAACAAATGCTGAAAAATCATCTCAACTCTTCCTGGCTATGTTCCTGCTCTATAACCTAACCTCTTCACTCTCCTTATATGATAACTAAACTCCTATGTCTTTTGCTACGACTGACTGATGATACTTTCTCCATATTTATTTTTTATTTTTATGTTCACTAGTTGATACTGGTACAATAATGCTGATTAATATATCTGTGTTTATACCTCTGTGATTGAATTCTGCTTTAATGTATATTTTCTGTATTTATTACTGTAATCAAACTAGATTCCTGCTTTTATGTATATATTCTGTATATGTTACTGTATTTACTATCTGTAACACTATCCCCCAGATTTATGAAGCTCGGCGCAAGGCCGGTGTAAGGCCTGCACTGGCCGTGTGGCGTATATATGGTGTAGTAGCGTCATATGCATATTAATGAAGGTGCGCTGCCACCACATCCACGTGCATAGGACACGTGTGCGAGTGCATGGGGCGTTACTAAGCTGTGCCCGGAGGCGTGTCAATGTCGGCTGTCGATGAGCAACCTAAACTGCTGAATATTATAGTCTGCCTGCAATAGTAATTGCACCTATCAGTGTTCGTGGATAATGAAATGTATGCAAAGCATGCAAGACAGTTCCCGGCCACACAAAATGGAGAACCAAACAGAAATGCACGCAACACAATATGAGTTTCCGTCCATGGAACAAATGATATTTAAAATTGTGTGTCCGTAATGTACTGCACTGTCAGAAGTTATAGCCAGTGGAAGTGAAGCGCATCATGTCATCGCGCCGCCAATACACACGTCTAGCCCCATGGGCAGGGTCACCAGCAGTCCCACAGTAGTAGTGATAGTACACAGCTGGGCAGTTGTGGCTATATAACAACCATAAAGAAACCTGACAGTCCAAATTGTATACCAAACACACACAAACATATGTATATTAAAATGTGCTATACACATGAACAGGAACGTAACCGGCACATACACATAGGATGCTATATGCGGAACTGGGATATCCAAAAGCAGAACCCATGCATGCAAATGCAATACGCAACAACCCCTGTATAGCACATAACCCGCACCCATGTCCGAATGTCCACCAAATCCAGCTACCAGCCGTACACCTACACATAGCGAGTATTCCCCATATGTAGTAGGAAGTATCGTCCTAGGCAGTGTCAGGATTGCAAATATGTATCCCACGTTTGTAAACATCCCATCACAGTTACATAAATCCAAATGCCCGCGCGTTCATGTTTCAGCAAAATGTGTGTACATCCCGCATGGGATAAGTAACCTGTTGAAACCTCAGAGTTGTTTACACGCCACGGTGTCTAGTACTGTACACATCTGTACAAAACATGTATGTGTAGTCACGGTACTGTTCAGTTTCTAGACAGACATGCAAAACATACTACGCAGGATGGAACAGCTGTCCACCATGCAGGTCTCCCCACTAGGGTTGCCACCTGTTCTGATGCCCAAGGTGGGACATCCGTTGTAGAAATGTGAGAATTTGCAGGATAAAACATACCCCCGGCCAGTGCAAAGGACAGAATTACACTTGTATGCCAAGATAAAAGCTTATTTCATAGCATTTGAATAGCTTATGCTATCCCAAATAATAGTTATGTGTTCCAGATACAAAATACCTGTATCATGCAACTAGTAAAGAAAATAAGAAATATACTTAATCTTAAAATCACAGGACATTTGCCATGCCTTAGGTTTCATTGCAGGACACAACTGTCCAAAGTGGGACTTCCCCTTGCAAAGAGGAACAGGTGGTAACCCTACTCCCCACTGAATTATCGACAGTATATATTCAACTCAATCACATACCGACACCACCTCTCAACCTATTATAGCAACAAAATCTGGACAAAGCCTAAAAGGATGGGTGGACAAATAGGGACAGATGTAATTACTGCTCTCATAAACTTTGAAAGTTCACAGAATAATAGTATGTACATTAGCATGAAATGTTGTGAAGGATGTGGGGTAGTCCCCGAGTATTACAGAGGTCCATACATTTATACTGTAACAAACCTTCACATATGACTGTACTACTGCATACCTGTAGTTAATTCATAGTTAAGTCATGTGCAAAATAATAATCCTCGCATGAATGAATACAGAAAATAGTCAAATGTGAATGGGAACACCACTCACCGTGGATTATGTATTGCAACCACCCCCACCCATATTATGTATTGCCAACATTATAAGCTGCTGACAGGTGCCCAAACACCTGTGTCTGTAAACACAGATAAAATGTTTAAAATGGACAAACCCTGTCCATGTGCTTTGTCTGACATTTGAACACGGTCAGGGCAGTTCCGTTCACCAGGTGGACAAGCCTAAACACAGATCTCCACATGAACACCCTGACAATTAAAGACCTGTATGTGTCAGGACTACAAGCCTTGGGGTTCTGAATATCCCTGCAGTGATTAAATATGCAGCTTGGGTCCAGAGCAGTAGGGAATAGGGAATGTGTAACATGTAGTACCGCATTTTTCCCAGCAGGAGAATGGATGCCTGTGTCGTAAGTGAAGCGGTGAGGCATATGTTAATGTAGCTATGTACTATGGGTATGCATATAAATGAGTCAGAACACCAAAAGTATAGTGGTTACAGCATCCGCCAACGTGAATGCAGTCCCGGTTCAACTCGACTACAGCACATATAATGTGAAAGTGTAATGAATGCGTCTGTGCTGTACAGACAGTTAAATATGTAAAGGTGAATGTGTGTTTCGTGATCCATTAACCGGATTACAGATAATTTTCTGGTACTGTCACAAGTAATAAAGCCCACGTAGCACAAAGACTTAGTAAACATATGTAACCCACAATAAGGATATGCATGTGTGCCTGCGTAACCCACAATAAGGAAATGCAAGTGCGCAATGGTGTGATCCACTCACAGCATAGTAAATGAATGCTGTTTCCCCCACATTAGATATACATGGCTCAAACCTGTTAACCCCGTAAAGTATGAAACCGGACAAAGGCATGCAAACTACCAGTACAAATAGGGACAAACCCCAGATATGTGCCAGAACAAACATAGAAAGTGGATAGAATAACGGGTGTGTCAGTAGCATGGATTCTCTGTAGGGTATGCAGTCGTAACCTGAACTGCTTGCTAGTATTTCCCACCATAAGTCTCAAATGAAATGCCACTACATTGCCAGATAGACACAGGTTTATGTAAAACACAATCAAGATAAAGAGGCAACCAGCTGTACACTCTGCGACAATCTGTACAGTGGAAAGGTATGGTATGGATATAGATATATGTGTATACACATAATCCACAGACGTAAACCAAAGCAAGTTATGAAATGAGGATTGTACATGTATATATGCATACACAACATACATATGTCCCGTAGATATGACATATGTACATAAATAGGCCACGTTATAGCTAATATGGGTAGACAAACAGACATGCACGAAAGGTGAATAAACCGCTGCCTTCCAAACCATTGGCCAGAAAGTGACAGTCCAGCAAGTTCTACACTTTAAACATGCATATAGGTGTCCATTGCAGGACCCAAAAAATTGATCCATACGTAGTGTCAACCGACATTGATGCAAAATAAGTGACCTCAGCAAATACGATATAGCTGTACATGCAAAAGTAGCAGGTGCAAGGGTGATGACACATGTGTCGATAGAATGTATGACGATTTAACTGATATCCGGAGAGTGGGGAGTGCATATAAGTGTCTCCACACTTCAGTACCGCTCACATTAAACATGTGTAATGGGTACTGTAGAGGGTTGTCAGGTATGGGAATCATGGGTATGCAGAAATGGGCCTAGGTGTTGTTTGGCAGAGATTTCGTAGGCCCGCCCTGTGGGAGTGATGTGGGTATAGCACACACCTATATTCGCAATAATGGGGCAAACCATCCACTGGATATTGCGTAAACCATTTTGGGAATATGTAGGGCCCTATATCAGTGTCATGTAGGTGATTATCATGGATGGACATGCATACGACCAAGATGGTAACCATAACTGGCAAACTGTCAGAATAAGACAGCTGCACTAAGGCATAGTACATGAAATACAAATAGGGACTATACTAGATATACCACAGACAAAGTCAGAACGTTGTGAGAATACTGGCATAGCCAGGAATATGAATGTTATGAGTGTTACTAATCATGTAATAGAAATGTCAGTCACTATTATCTAACCGCACAGTTCATAATTTACCAGAAAGGCACATTACTATGACAAATCTAACAAGGGTAAAGGTCAAACGTCAGGGCGTTTACCCATAATGTGTACAGGTTAGGGTTATGAAGGTAACCTGTCCAAAATACATGTACAGAACTAGTGATACTAGGTGGACAGGTGAGAAGAAAGACATCAGGACAAATGAGAAAACATGTACAAGTCATACGCATGTACTCCGACAAATGTGAATGACAACGTATGCCCTGTGAATGTCAATGTGGAAGGTTAATAGACACAAAAGTAATGTGTCACTCAGGGTGTCATGCAGTGTCACCGTAACAATGTCCAGCCCCCCATACCCGTACGTGAGCTCTGCCACTGATGGAAAGCACAAATACCAGCGCACACATACGGTACATGATAGACTAATTAGTGTGGATAAGCAGCTGTTGGCCTGTGTGAGGAATACAACTCTCTGGGTGGGTGTGTCCTGCAATATAAATGTAATGGCATGTGGCCTGTGATGCCGCCATACAGTGTGTGTATTGGTGTCAGAAAGTTGATATCTTGTATCAGACACATACTCCGCAACTGTACAGATTTACGCAGAATGTGCAGAGTTATGCCTCATATGTTTGGTGTGTTCCACGTAACATCAGTACCATTCTGGCACATTCCTGATAACTGAAGTCATGAAATAATGACAAACATGTGATTAAGACACCAAATCCGTCAGAAAAGCCATACTAATGCAAAACCTATCATTGTGTCAACTATCTACGTTTGTAAGAGCAACATGTCAATACTGCCCCTATGTGTCCCACTATCAGATACGGCCTTGTCCATAAGTTTGCTCTAGGAGGTGGAATGGTATGATCAGAAACAGATACATGTGTGAGGAAACAGCATTATCGACTGCAAGATAATGCAGAAGGTATGAAATGCGCTGCAGTAGGACGTTCAGTACTGTCCGCAAGTATGTGCTGACATGTCAAATGACACAGCAGTCTACATGAAGTACCTATAGGGCTGTCACCTTTACAAATGATGATAGTGGGACGTACCCACAGCCATGCACACAGCACAAATAGACATACACACAGCAAAACTAGGCCATGATACATGAAGCCTCCGGCATGTACGAGTACAGTGAGAGTACAGCAAGGATAGATGTCTGCCAAGATATACAGCAAATGTCTGTAAGGGCATGTAACACCGCCCATAACACGGACGTTGCATGGACAATGTTGGGATTTGCAACATACCCCATTGGTATGTGAAAGCTATGCAAATATGCGATACATGAAACAGTCAGCTGTCCATGCAAGAGCAGAGTTATGGGCAGAAAATAGATTTTATATATATATATATATATATATATATAGAGAGAGAGAGAGAGAAAGAGAGATACAGACACACACACACACACACACACACACACACACACACACTTGGCAGGCCTGGGAATTGAACTTACACCTAACTACCCTATCACACTACAGCATGATGCATTTACAGAACGTGCTACCGAGATTACTAAACACAGCAGACACACAGGCATTCTACTAGGTGCGTGTTAACATCCGCAAAGACAAAGACGTCAGCAGGATATATCTGTGGTGCGAAGACTCTAAAAGCATAACCTGAGTCCCCAGGCAGACGGGAGCATGCACACACACACTTGGTAGGCCTGGGAATCGAACTTACACCTAACTACCCTATCACACTACAGCATGACGCATTTACAGAACGCGCTACCGAGATTACTGAACACAGCACTCCCAGAGGCATACTTCTAGGTGGGTGACATCATCCGCAAAGGCAAAGATGCCGATAGGGAATGTATGTGTTGTGAGGCATCTAAAAGCATTACTGTGTCCCCAGGCAGCTGGAAACGCACACACACACACACGCACACACACACTTGGCAGGGCCGGGAGTGGAACATACACCTAACTACCTTATCGCACTACAGCATTACACTTTTACAGAACGCGCTACCGAGATTACTGAACACAGCACTCCCAGAGGCATACTTCTAGGTGGGTGACATCATCCGCAAAGGCAAAGACGCCGATAGGGAGTGTATGTGTTGTGAGGCATGTAAAAGCATTACTGTGTCCCCAGGCAGCTGGAAACACACACACACACACACACACACACACACACACACATGCACACACACACTTGGCAGGGCCGGGAGTTGAACATACACCTAACTACCTTATCACACTACAGCATTACGCATTTACAGAACGTGCTACTGAGATTACTGACCACAGCACTCTCAGAGGCATACTTCTAGGTGGGTGACATCATCCGCAAAGGCAAAGATGCCGATAGGGAATGTATGTGTTGTGAGGCATGTAAAAGCATTACTGTGTCCCCAGGCAGCTGGAAACACACATACACACACACACATACACACACACACTTGGCAGGGCCGGGAGTTGAACATACACCTAACTACCTTATCACACTACAGCATTACGCATTTACAGAACGCGCTACCAAGATTACTGAACACAGCACTCACAGAGACATACTTCTAGGTGGGTGACATCATCCACAAAGGCAAAGACGTCGATAGGGAATGTATGTGTTGTGAGGCATGTAAAAGCATTACTGTGTCCCCAGGCAGCTGGAAACACACACACACACACACACACACACACACACACACACACACACACACACACACTTGGCAGGGCCGGGAGTTGAACATACACCTAACTACCTTATCACACTACAGCATTATGCATTTACAGAATGCGCTACCGAGATTACTGAACACAGCACTCCCAGAGGCATACTTCTAGGTGGGTGACATCATCCGCAAAGGCAAAGATGCCGATAGGGAATGTTTAGAGAGTGAGCAGTCTGAAAGCATATTACTGTCCCAAGGTAGACATAGACAAACACGGCAGTGCTGTCATCGGCCAACTAAATATCTACGAGCACTGCAACACTAAATAGATACAGGATGCACCACAGACAGTACACCCTTCGAGACAGCAACCAGTGTGTTCAATGTAGGCATCCATCGTGACATTGAAAATGGACATCTGTTGCCTGGATGACCACCATGGCTATTCAGGATGTCAATGGCCATGCCCACATGCTTAGTATCACACGTCTGTTTGGAATGTACTGTGTGTCCATCTACACAACGGCGTACTGGGCATGCTCACACACTTAGCAGTTGCAAAGGGCCGTCTTGCATGCACACGGAGTGTAATCACAGAAGGCCGCAGTTTGGAATGTACTGTGTGTCCATCTACACAATGGCGTACTGGGCATGTTCACACACTTAGCAGTTGCAAAGGGCCATCCTGCATGCACACGGAGTCTAATCACGGAAGGGCGCAGTGTGGAATGTACTGTGTGTCCATCTACACAATGGCGTACTGGGCATGCTCACACACTTAACAGTTGCAAAGGGCCATCCTGCATGCACACAGAGTCTAATCACGGAAGGGCGCCGTGCGGAATATACTGTGTGTCCATCTACACAATGGCATACTGGGCATGCTCACACACTTAGCAGTTGCAAAGGGCCATCCTGCATGCACACGGAGTCTAATCACGGAAGGGCGCAGTGTGGAATGTACCGCTGCGGTCCATCTACACAACTGCGTACATGGACTGTACTGTGTGTCCATCCACACAACAGCATACTGGGCATGCTCACACACTTAGCTGTTGCAAAGGGCCGTCTTGCATGCAGATGGAGTGTAAACACGGAAGGTCTCAGATTGGACTGTACCGTTTGTCCATCTACACAACTGTGTACATGGACTGTACTGTGTGTCCATCTACACAACAGCATACTGGTCATGCTCACACACTTAGCTGTTGCAAAGGCCAGTCGTGCATGCAGATGGAGTGTACACACAGAAGGGCACAGTACAGAAGGGCACAGGAAGGTATAGCTGTCCTCATGCACAGGGCGGTCACACATGCAGTGACCTGTACACACACAGCTGCCATCACAGCTGTCACAGGTGCAGGTCACACACGTACACACTGCAGTGTACACTGTAGCTGTCAAGTCAGCACCATGTCGTCGGTGCAGCACTACACAGCCTTACAGTACCACAACACCATGTGACACATGACCACTGGGCTTTACAGAGGTGTACAACAGCTGTGCAGAGTACACATGTACCAACAGGGATCCAACAGGTGTTATGCATTGCAATGATACCAGTATACATGCATAGGTCGGCTCAAGACATACCATGGCCCTAACACAGCTGTGACACCTGACTGTTGCTGTACACCAATGAACACATGTCTGGATATGTCATACATGTGATTGTGTGGATGTGTGCATGGACTGCACACACAACACATACATGCATAGCCTGTGATGTACCTCGTGCATAACAGTGGCCTAATCAATGCTACACACGCGAATGGAAGGTGGGCCCATGTCTGTTGAATGCTCACACTACAGGGGGTAGCAATGTTGACCGGGACACATACCCTTGTACTGGTCGCCTGTGACACCCGTGATATCATACCACAGTCCATGTGTTATGTATGTCAACACACATGTCCAACAATGGCAATGCATACAAACATGGCAGCAGGAGACACATGTGACATCTGTACTGTGCATGCAGCAACCATGCATGTGCAGTGGCCGATGTCCATAACATAGTTGCACCTACCTACGACATGCAGTCGCAATGCAGACCCATCATTGACACCTGTATACGGTGACATACAAACAGCACATATGGAGGGATGTGTGTACATAACGTGGTGTACCACCTGTGTAGATGTATGTGTGCAGGGGTGGCTCACAGTTGTGTCACACACCATCCTATCATGCCATGTGCAAACAGTACGCTATGTCACTGTTACGTGACGGTGCTGACATAATGCATACACAGCGGTCAGGTGGTACCAACTATATGTCACATGGCACCTGTAACACCTACAACCTCCCGTGTGCATATAGCAGCACATTTGCCAGATATAGCGTTGGTACACATAATGCAATCGATACCGCTGCATGTCTATCAAACGTGTCATCATATGGCAGGTGTATCATTCCCAGTACTGCCATGTGTGTCTGAATGTGTGACCAGAGATGCCACATATTGCAGGGAATATGTCCCAGTTGTTACACATCCTTGTACACCATTGTAGAGATCTGTACATACGTCAGTGTGGGAAGCATGACGTCGGCCGGTGTGGTGCATCACACAAGTCGGCTGTCTGTATACACATGTGTGGTCACCACAGTGTGTGTGTGTCTGTATGTATGTCTGGTACTTGGTGTGAGGGTGAATGCTAATATACGGTGAGAAATGATCACTAACCCCACGTGGTGACTAACCCATAATGGTGATGCATTGCACTACCCAGTTGATGCCATAGGTCCCAGCCATACTGGCTACCTGTGCATGTTCCTTCTCTGTGACACGTCATGTGGGTGCATAGTACTATGAGGGTGATGACCACATAGGCAAGGGTCCCCACCTGCACACTATGGGGTGTGCGTTATAGTGCTGTATACCCCGTGAATGTGGCCATGTTCCCATACTGTTACAGGGTCCTACTGCTGCACAGTGTGGCCTCAAGCTACCAAGTGACACCTCACAACATCATTGGCCAGACCGCTGTGTACAACCCCTGCACCATGTCACCATACCTGTAATGTGTCCTGCTATGTATGTCACATCTCTGTCCAGTGTAGCCTGTGGCACTGACCACATGCGTCAGGTGCAGTATATGTGCGGACATCTGTGTCATGTTGGTGTTTCCAACAGTCAGGTTGAGGGTACATGTAGCATGCTGATATTGCCAGACGTGCCTGTGAGTAATCCACAGTTACACATGGGGGACTGCAAACACTGCTACCTGTAGGCACATGCAAGTACACCATAGGAGGGAACCAGGGTATCACAACCAACATGGTACTACAGATGTAACCGAGACACATACCGTGAACACATCACAATGCATGCTGCACCTGCACTACATGGTATGACCGGTGCATGCCGACAGTACACAACCTTTGTCACATACACATATCTCAGTATTCACACACAACCACTGCAATATACACATCCCTCACTATGCATACACAGGTAATATTACATACACCTCTCACTATGCTGTTCACCCGGTGCATCAGAATATTTGTGCATAACCCTGCACCGATGGAGTGGATGACAGGGATGCGGCACAGGCTTCATCATATGCACAGGGTGATATGTTTGCCAGGGGCATAGGCTGCACCAATGGATAACATCATGTGTGTGTGTAAGGGCCAGTGAGTTGACTGGAAATGTCTGTGCAGAATGCATGTGGATGTTGTGGAGCCCTACAATTGTGTTTGCTGTGTGCGTGTATGTGTGTACACAGTTCTGCCATTTGTGAGGCCTACACGGGGTATAATTGACAGCCCCAGATTGTACAGAGCAGGTTGTACAGCTGACTGTGTCTGTCCACGGCCACGTGACCTGTGCCTGCCTGGGGTTGCACGGGCACTACCAGGTGGAGGTACAGAGTGGCTACTGTCCAACGACACATGTCCGCTGGAACCGTGTCCCCGCTGAGAACGTCCAGGGCCACGTCCACGTGGCCTGCTGTGTCCTGGTGTTGACAGCGCAGCACCAGCTGCACTGGTACTGCTACCAGCACTATGGGAGCGGGCATGTGAGGTGGCACGCTCATGTCGACCTACACTAGGTGGTTTTGCCGTCCTACGTCCACGTGGCCTATGCCTCACTCCTACCAGATGTTCCAGCACAGACAGATCCCGCTCGCGGATTGCCATGCCTCGGTCAAGGATTCTGACCATTTCACCTAATCGCCTATCCAGAACGTTAGCAATATGCTGTTGAGCATTTGCCAGTGCCTGGATGTTGTTATTTAGGGTATGGATAGCAGCCCTCTGCAGCCTCTGCCCTTCTCTGTTCTGCCGTTCAGCATGTGCCTGTGCTGCCATTACAGTCTGGAACATGCGTCTGGTGATACCAGCTGCTGCGCTCTGTCCTGCAGGTGCATGTCTGCCAGAGGTCCTCCTACGAGCAGCACCAGCCAAATGCCTGTGTGGCACATCTGCAGTCATTACACTGACACAATGGTGTGTAGACACACCTTCTGTAGCCACCACATGTTCCTGTTCCACTTTAACAGACGCTGACTGTACTTCCTCTATGGCCACTGGTGATGTGGTATGTGTTGGCAGCAGAACTGTGTGCGGAGAAGAGGGGGACATAGCTGGGATGGTAACCATTGGCACAGATTCAGCCCCTGACAACCCTGCCTGTACCTCATGCATATGTTCATCACCGCTAGTATCTGTGGGGACACTAACATCAGATGGACCGCAGGAGGGTAACGCACCTACATCACCTGTGAATGCAAAGAAATACTGTAAAGTACAATAGACACAGACACACAGACACACACACACACACACACACACACACACACACACACACACACACACACACACACACACACACAGACACACACACACACACACACACACACACACACACACACACACACACACACACACACACACACACACACACACACACACAAACACAGACACACACACACAAACACAGACACACACAAACACAGACACACACACACAAACACAGACACACACACACACACACACAAACACAGACACACACACACACAAACACAGACACACACAGACATACCATGCATGTGATTTGTCAGATGGCATGCAGCATGCCTGCGATACAGCAGAGGGCATGCAGCTCAGACATTAATAGTGTTAGTTAGCATACCTCCCTGGGGTGCACACTACAGCAAGCAGGTGTCATATCAGTAGCCATGCAGTTCACACAATCATGGTAGTATGCATGCATCCCCGTGATACACCATGTGGCCCTGACAAGGATAACAGTACACATGGCTGACGTGACCTTGACATGTAATCTGCTGACATGTGCATTAACATGCATACATGTTCGACACAATGGTGTCCTGACACATGTACAGCATCATAATGGGCGTCACATTGCAGTGTTGTGTGTATGCCCTACAGATAGAATGCATGTTTAGCAAATGTGCATGAGCATGGGAGGGTAGTGTGAGCCGTCTACATTGCTATACAGTGTGAAGTACAGACACTGTGCCATTGCATGGCATCATGAGGCATCTATGTTGCTGTAGAATGCATAATATGTACACATTGCATAGCCATAACTGCAACACAGTCGTGATGTTCAACAGATCGTATATGGTAGACTTCAGTGACACCTCCAGTAGCTGTGCACAGGCTTTTAGGTTGTCCAGTGTACCACATCAACTGTATAATCGGTCAACTAAGGCTATAATTGGACCATGTGTGGACAATGTGCAACAGGGTGTATACACATCCCTAGTACTGTGTGGCTACATGTCTTTGGCCATCCCCCATGTCCATGTGTGCACATGTGTTGGCCAATTGTGTGTGATGGGCATCTATCTCACATGTCTGTGTTGTCCCATATGACATACACCCATAGATGTCAGATATGTCACAATCCACAGGGCTATGCAGACAACGGGTTGTATGTTTGGTATGTGGGGTATAGGTCATGCGATAGTGTGACAATATTGCAGACAGAACACTACATGTCTGGGACATGTTAGGTGGCACATCACAATGTGTGCACCCAATGCAGGGGCATATGACACAATGGTGACACCTGTGGGCTGCCCATATCACAGCTCACTGTGTGGTACTGTATGCGTACCACACATGTTGTTCCAATGCATACTACATATGCCTCCATTGTAGAACACCTCCACCGTTGTATGCACAGCTGACCACACATGTCGCAATGACAAGTACTGTGGTTTCAAGTCGGTGTATCATTACATTTGTATATATTGCACATGGGTGGCCTGTGTGAATGACGGGTGGTGCGACCTGCATATCGTGACTGGAACAAACATCAGGTGTGCAAGTGTTAACTGGCCACATGGCAAATAGATCTACACTGTAACATGCCTGATACTGATAACAGTCTCACCTGCAACGGACTCATGTCTGTGCGGCACGCCAGAGGTACCTGTATAGGGGTGACACATCAGTATGAACATTATCCATGACTGTATGACAGCCACAGGTTGCACTGTGCATGTGAACACATTCACCTGTGCAATAGCATATAGTATGCACATGTGTGCATACACAACGTAGCATACTGTAGTATGCAGCATGTGTGTCCACATACCTTGCATATGTTGTTACTTCACATAATGTACAGTGACACATGCAACTACATGGGATATAATAGCCATATGTGCAGTACTGACTTACCAGGCAACTCCAGGCTCATTGGTTGGGAGACACCCACTTCCACGATGGCAGCTAGTGTTTCTGGATGCTGTTCCCTGGGTGTCCCCAGACTGGCCAGTAGCTACTTGGTGTGTGTGAGTGGGGGCTGGGTTGTTGGCCCACCACCTGTTCCACCTTGTTCCCTGGTGATTGCAGTGGCACGCTGTTTTGCATGTCGTATCAAGTCCGTGCAGTGTCTGCGCACCTGCTGGTAGGTGAGGTTATGGCCACCCACATCGTTCACCCTCCTGCGTAGATCCTGCCACAGGTCATCCCGCTGCTGGGCATGCTGTGGCACATGGCTGAACAACAAGTCATAGTTGTCATGGAGCTGTGGGATGAGGACATCATCCTCCTGGCGGGTGTATGCTGGGAGGCGGTAATGGGCATTATCTGTAAGACATAATGATGGTGACAGGTCACAGTTTCAGAGATGTACAGAGATACTGCTGCACATATATTTCTATGACATCTACTACATCTGCACAGTTATCTATGCAAAGCATCATGACACTGACACGACTGACGTGTTTGTGTCACACATGTCACACCCATTATGCATTGGATATCATCACCATATATGTGTGTCACCTCATTACAGTGTTCATACTCCATGTAAATGCTGTCTTGCTGTGGGCATGTCTATTTGCCTGCACTTGTGTTCTTACCTATCTGCACATGCCTGGATGTGTCCACGGTACTACTGTTGACCTGGATGCTGTGTATATGTCACATATCAACACAGACACAGCCGTAATGGACTTGAGCAGTGACAATGCACACATACGCATGGACACCTGTACATGCATGCGTTTTGCCATATACATCTACACAGCACTGTACAACTGTTCAACATCCTGCCACGGATCACCTGTATTGCACATGTGATAGACATGGGACAATGGCTAGTCAGACGACATTCGCAGGGATGGTTATCAACCATAGCATGTGTGGGCATGGTTTCCAAGCTGTAACAGACAGCCATTGTGCCACCACAAGGTGCATCAGTGCCACATTACTGATCCAGTCAGTTGATAGTACATCTACCATGCGGCCATCACACCATGTATGACTGGGATGACATGTGCAGCTTTGATGGACAGGGTTGCATGGTATGGTGGGAGTATGTCACATATATGGCACAGGGATCTGTCCAGCCTGTGGCGATCCTAGTATTAGGACGGTGGCTATCCATGACATATTTTTTATAGATCAGGATATGGACATGTAGCATGTCCATCATCATGGTGTAGCAAATGTCCTTCTGCAAGGTAGACAGCATGATGCATAGTGGAGGTGAGGATTGCGAAGGCTGGTATTGCACATCCATGCATAGCCATTACCCCTTACAGGTGGTATGTGATCCAATATTGGTCACCACAGTGCTGTGTATGCCTTTCCAGAGATCTCCGTGCTCATGGATGGCACCCTGACATGACATGGGTACCTCATATGACTATCTAAGGGGCCTGGAGACGTCACCATGTTGGGGGGTGCACTGCACAGCACCATCCCTTACACAGTGTCCATAATGTTGACCACAGCCTAGGTAGTAGTTTATGGGTACAGTGATGTTCACCTAGCGGTGACACTGCTGGTATCATCCATCAGACTGTGCACATATGTCACACACCTCACCCACACAGCCCATTCTGTATGTTGTTCACAACACTGACACAGCTATACTGATAGGTCATGGCCATTCACAGCCTTACATACACAGATGCCTAACATTTGTCTGTGTGGTATGGGCTACAATGAGGGTGGGGTACAACACATTAACCCTGTTCTACTGTAGCTGGCACTGGTGGGCTGTGCACATGTCACTCTTGCACCTTTTGTAGTTGTGAGTCTGTCAACAGGCCACTGGCGGAACACTCCTGTGACATGCAAAGGTATTTGTAATCAAATATCCATGCTGTCTTGTACATCTGTACTGCTAACATCTACAGTGCTAATGGTTCATGGACATGCGCACCATACTCAGCAGGGTTATAGTGCGGTGCCACCCTAAATGACTGTCATCACCACTTGTGGGTTGATATTATCCAACACTCTATCTGTATTGTATGGTCATGCTAGGCACTTGTTCAGAACTTGTAAGCATGTCATGAGCTACTGATTACTATAGCACCCATTCCACACCATTTCCCACAGGTACACTGGCTGTCCTACACTTCCCAGCTTGCTTATGGTACAACAGCTGTTGTATACACGTAACGCACATATCCTGTGGGACATGGTTGTATATACAGGCATGTCCAACTGTCACGTACCATTGCTACTGCCTGTCTATATGAGGGATATGTCATACATGTGGCAATAGAGCAATTGTCTCATGTACACATTCAATGCTCAACTCCCAACATACGGCACTACAGCCTGTGGGGGATGCACTTCTGCAGCCGTGCTGGGGGCATAGCTCGCAGGTGTACCTCATTATGAGGAACGTACCTCATATGGGGTTCTAAAAGGTGCATGTTCCTCAAGGTTCCACATTGGAAGGGTCTGTCACACATTCATTGTTGTAAATTGTTTACCTGCTAGCCATGGCTAAATAGATGGGAATCATATTAATTCATTAGAATATCTTTCTTATACATACAACCAGCCTATTTTAGCCATCATATGTCCTTCCTAGTTGAAGCTGTTAGTAAGCCAGTTGTAAGTGTTCCACATTTTGCCCATTTGTCACACAGTATGAGGGCTAATGTTCCTCAGTTTGGGGACAGGAGGTTGACAGCTATGGCTGGGGGTAATGCTGTCACCAACCCTGACTGCACCTGACAGTCATTTGGGGATGTGTAACATTCGCAACACACCCCACCTATCACATAGACTCACATGATCTACACCACTGGCCACACCTACGAGGACAACTTGTGCAGTACGTCTCCATACTCACTGTAGGCACCAGAGGTAGCCTCCATCATGGAAGACAACATCACCAGCTTATAGCCCACAGACTCATGTGTGCCCATCACATACATCCAATAGTGAGTTATAACATTCACAACACACCAGTCATAGATGACTCTGTAGGGAGTCACACTGCAGTTCCACACAGCAGGCTACACAAGGTGTTAGTTGCTTACATCTTGCTGTCAGGTAACTGCTTCTGCAACATAACCTGTGCACCCATGCCACACCTCACCAGGTACGATATGACTGTCATTCTCCATGTTAGTGTGACTGCCCTGTGATGCCACTTCACAGACTATGTGTGCAGGGACATGCAATAGCTCACCAGTCTTATAGCCCTGAGGGTGTGGGCCAAGCCCTGGGGAGCATTTTGCATTCGTCCGGACACGATACCACTGTACAATGACCGACTGTGTCACTTCAACAGTTGCCTATGCTCCTATTGTCATTCCACAGGCATCTGGTATCTGTCCGCTATGACTGACCTGGTCAAACACAATGCTGTGGCACAGATGACTTGCACCTGTCAGCCCTGGGAGTACAGCTCACATGTAAGGCTCTTGCTGCTTCTATACTGCCTGTCTTGCACAGTTTCCAATAACTGTCACCAGCAGGGCGGTAACTGGCAGGCACAACATGGGGTCATGTGACACAATGCTTGCATCTTCCTCTGTGATGCACGCAGGCAAGGCACACCTTATAATGCACCACTCAAACATCTCTGCAGTGACTGGGACCTGCCTCTAGGCTCTGCAGAGCACACCTGCAATGACAGGTTATAGACAGACCATACCTTTCAGGCACATACCTGGACCGGCACACCCACAACTGAGGGGTTCCCATATCCCACTACGTTTTGCACACATCCTGGCAAGTTACTTAGCACAATGCATCAGAGGTGCTCCACGTGCAACTAACTGTGTCTGGGACCGCTATACACATTGTAACAAGTGACAGAGTCAACATCATACCCCACGGGTAACATACCTTCTATGTTGGTATAGTGGACAGTGGGCCTCAGACAGCTACTACTGATGTGTGACTGACACTACCCCACACTTCACTGGGATAGCCACTCATGTACCAACACATCCATGAGTCATACCCTCCACTCTGCTGGATCAACCCATACACACCACCTCCAAGACCTACATTACCCTTGGCATGAACACTACCACCATGTGACTGGTGTTACACACCTGGGGTTATCCCCTCATTGGTGGATTCCAAACATATGCTAATCGACCTTGTTAGCCACATCCCGGCAACACACCCATAACAGCATACACAGTACATGAGTACTACAACACCTACTACAGACGTCTGCTGACAGCGGTTGTTAACATCATGACACCCGTGCAGATGGACAATGCACATACAAATGCTGACACATACCCCAGTGCACTTTATTAGCATGTACACAACTGCATGGATCATGCTATTCCACACAGAGCCATGATGGTACACACCAGATAACAGACGCCACTCTGGTGGTCATGTTCCATGGACATATGATGTACAACAATAGGTGTAGGCTGTTGCACAGTGGTGTACATTCCCATGTGTGGGGTGGCTCACTGGTCAGCCATGGTGGGGCCACAGGGTCCCTCATCACATACTACAAGACTAGCTACGTAAACTTGACTGCCACATTCCGGGTGTACCACCAGGCATTATGGTGGTATGTCAGTAGTCGATGGCAACACCCACATCTGCTGTCACATACAACAGTCACTCAGTAACATTGCAGACCCAGGTGTTGTTGGCAACATGCTGGAGGATGGATTCAATGCTGACATTACACCCTCTCACTCACTACAGGGCCGCAATCCATACATGAACATTGTGGTGTCCCTGTGGTCACACCTACAAAGTACTGACCTACACTCTATATGTCATGGGACACTGGCCCCATGTCACCTTCCAACGTCCCAGGCTGTGATGTCCACCAACCTCTGAATTACATGTCTCCCCACTAGGCCACCATATTCAGTAATAGCCTTGTTTCAGACATTGTAGCCCCTGAATGGCACACAGCAGCATTTATCACACTACACACAGGTGGCACCACATTGCACGAGTGGGACTATAGTCCTACACACCTGACTGGACTGTTCTGCATGGCTATGGGGCACATCATCAAGGACGTCATTCACAGAGACATTGTTGGGCTCTCGTCCTTTGCTGCTACCCGGGTTGGGCTTGTTAGGGCCAGAGCTTGGCCCCTACACATGGTGGACTCCTTTCATACAGTTACCAGGGCAGTTGCTGATGGTACGGGAGTCCACACATCCTACATTGTCCTCTCATTGCCTTTCAGCACCATTCCCCATTCTGGTATTGACAACATACACATCCACCTGCACATTGTACCCTGTGTCTCAGGATGTTATGCTATGTGGCTCATGGACAGGACACACAGTGAGGCCAGCATACCATAGTACCTACTACATGTCAGGTACATTTGGCATACCACGGTCCTCAGTCATAGGGCCCCTCATGTTCAGTATATGCTTCCCTGCGGAATAGGCTAGCACATGGGACTTTCCCTGCCTAGCTTTCAAACCCCTGCATACCAAGCACCATGATTGCTCCACCAGCTGATACTGACTCCAACCATACGGGTGTCGCTATGACAGATACATAATATGACTATCATGGCATCAAGCTGCATGACACAAGGTGCATGCAGATCACCTTTGCATTACACCATTCACCCACTGACTATCACATGGATGGTAGTCCCCTACATACATATCACATTGTACATGTTTGCAGTACACACATATGTCGCACCCACTCCTGTGGTTACCGTATTGCCACTGTGGCGTGGATATCCTTCTACGTGGCCACACCTATCTGTACTGGGTGTGTAGCTGGTACATAGGCACCCATTGTACCTCTGAACTCAAGACATCTACACACATTCAAGGGTACACCACCCCATTTAGGGTGTACCTTACACAACAGCTACAGCTTTACATGCCACAACATTAACACGCCATAACGTTTACTGAGCTACAACAGTTTAAATATGCGGCTGCACTATGGACACATCTGTACACATTTGCATACTACATACTCAGGGGTGACCTCTGCTGATCAGACAGGGCCCATGTCCACAACATTATTAATGGATATACCTCATCAATGACATAAGCAGAGGCCACTGTGAGCAACATGCTCATGGATATGTGCACACACGCCACAATGAGTGGGATGTGCTTGTGGGTTACATTCCCAAACTGGACACTCACCATGCTTTGGAATATAAGTCCTATGTACGTCACGCAGGGACACTCAGTAGCACTGTTCATGTGATACCTCCCTTGGTGGTTGGGAGACACATGTAGGCCTGGGATCACTGCAGCGGCTGTACTGTGCAGAGGTGCAGGTGACACCTGGCTCGGCTGTTCACAGGACACTACCCTAGAGAGGTGCCACTAGTGTGAACACTGTAGTTGTGCTTACACATGGACTTGCCAGACTGCATAGTACCCCACTATGCACCTGTGAAGCTATTACATGTCCTTTGTGCATGGTTACTTGGTAGCCCTTCCATTTAGATTAGCTATCATGCTATTACTATGTCCCATACCTACAGGCCATATGTATCCTGTTATTGTACATACCAATAGACGATACCTGTGGTATGCATGATATGCCTGTTATGCTGTGTAGAATATCTGTCATATCTACCTATAATACTATACATTACACATACTTCACATAGTATCCCATAATGCAAAGCATACTTGCACAGCAGGACCACCTTACATATGTCATTAATGTTATATGCCCATACACATGCGTGCTGTGACAGTATATCAACATATACTATCCCCTGCTATGGCACGTCCTTGTTGGACATACCCTACCACTGACGGCGGGTTGTATGGAATTGTTCTGTTTAACGCCCTCTTGTAGCATCCCTTGTGGTGTCTGTGCTGTGTACCTTGTGTCCCACTGCTGGACGCACAGTTTCTACAAGCGTTAGTATGCTCAGCAAGACATCACTACATAAATACCTTTCCCCACTTTATGCATTGCGGACACGTTTAATTAATGCAAACCAGGCTATACATACAGTAAAACTAATTAATACAGATCATGCTATACATAACCTTACACATCGGGCGTTCTACATACCTTGTTGCCCTTACGGCGTTTCGTTTCTATCTCTCTCACAGTGTTTCAACTGGTATTCAGTATAAGCATACAGTTTGAATGTCTGGCAAGTCATCCTTATATACGTCGATACCTGTAACATGTGGATTCATCCCGCCAATTGGTGTTCCTGAGTGACTAATTACTTGAATATCAGCTGTGCAGCTACTCCATTCGCCAATTACGTGGCAACAGTGGGGTATAATTGGATTCTCCACTTGGGCGTTGCCTATTTGCCCTACCTTCGGGGAGACGGTCTGTATTGTGTTTTGTTATGTGTAACTGCAACTGCTATGCATGGAGACAAGTATAGTTTGGATTCATGTCCCCCGTGGATTGTGTGTGACAGGTAGATATTTGGTTCAACATGTGGGTGTACCTGTCATCCCAATGTCTGATAACAGAGTATTGCAAACAAAACCTGTAACATGGCTGTTTGTTCCATTATACAACGCCTGCAATTTTGCATGACGCCTTTAATTGTGTCTCTCACACGGTATGTTGAGGGTTCTGCAGATGTAATTGACTGACTGGATGTTTGTGCTGCTATTACAGTCTGTATTGCTTTAGTTTCTGGTGTGGGGGTTGTCGGTGGGTGTACGTAGCATATACAGGTTTGTGGGCCTGTCATTTCTACATAATCCGTATATATGTGTGTGGGCTCCGTCCCTAATTAGAGAGCTAACAGTTAGTAGACTTATGTTATGGGATTGTACGTTGGGCCGTTGTTAATTGGTTTCTATATCGTCTGCAGGTGAGCTTGCTACTTGTATACCTCCGTAATTGCAGTGATATATCAAGGGATATGTGTAAGTGACAGCTATGCCTTGTATTTCTGTCCCAGATATTTGCAGTCATTGTGGTTGTGTTGTTAAAAGAGCCTGTTTACCATGGGTTGCCACCTTTTCATATGGTCATTGTTGGACACTTATGGACACACAGCGGTGTTTACAGGCCAACACGTAGCCACGGTCAGTACACAGGTTAGCACATACTTTTATCCTCACTACATACCTATTGTTGTGTGACTTTGGCTACTTATCATATTGCATGTAACATTTACGTTTCTTACATACAGGCATAACTATTAAATACGACTGTTACATTATATATGGGACATATTTATGTCATACCATCTCGGACATTTGCCCTTTTTACTGTTTTATGTCAGGACACACCTGCCCAGGGTGGGGCAGTCCCTCCTACTGTGGGACAGGTAGTAACCGTATGCCTATGGCTAGCTATACCCACACCTACCGTACTGATCTGCCTCTGACTTGGCACTAACAAACACATGTTGCAGACACACACACACATTACAGTCACACAGAGACACACACGGCACCCTCAACGCACACTTACACAGACTACGGCACTCACAGGCACAGTTGAACACAGTACCTACGTGGACCGCGACACCGGCAGCGGTGACTAACTGTCCCTTCATATCATCATACTATTACTCGCGGATGTACTGTTCCCGTACTGTGTTCTATCGGTCTTTCAGCCTCGTGGTTACGCATGTCGGTATGTTACACATTCCATGGTTGGCGGTATCCTATTTATTTGTACCTCCAAGGTGTTATGAATGTCATTGAACTATCTATTATATTTGCAGATATCGCTGAATCCATCTATATCACCATATATCCCTCTATTGCCCTTTCTATCTGTATTATATATATGCATATGTGTACATATATATATATATATATATATATATATATATATATATATATATATATATATATATATATATATATATATATATACGTGACAGGCACACAGCATCACCATATGCTGTAAGGCTCATGTACTGTTCAGGTGTTGGCATTCCGTGTTCCACTGGCTGTTGTGTTTGCAATGTTTGAGGGCTGCCTATGTAGGAGTCACACATTGGGCCACCTATACATTACAATTTACAGGTGGTCATGTTTGTGTGCCATCCATTTTACTGTGTGTGCAGGTGGAGAGGTGTCAGTCCGTAGGGGCCTACACTGTCAGAGTATGTGCTATATGCTCCTCTTTGCCAATGCGTAGGCATATTGGGCACGCCTCTGCCTACTGGGGCTGACACAGTGTGTTCATGGTCTGAATCCCTCTGTGCCTGTAATGGCCTTGGCAATTGCGGTGGGCTATGAGGGCCTTCACCATTTTGTCCCTGCTGCAGCTGCTTCCACAGGATCATATTATGTAGCATGACCCATACTATGGCGATGCGGGCACACGTGCCTGGAGAGTACTGCAAGGCTCCACCAGATGTATCCAAGCACCGGAACTGTGATTTTAGCATCCCAAACACACGCTTTATGATGATTCTGGTTTGTGCGTGTGCCTCATTATGGCGTTCTTGCATGGGTGTGTGTGCATTTCTGATGGGAGTCATCATCCACGGCTCCAGTGCATAGCCAGCATCCCCAAGATGGCCATGTGGGATGTACCCCCTGACAAATACCTGATACAGCTGTGAGGCATGCCAGATATGGGAGTCATGGTAGCTTCCAGGGCTGCCAGCACACACATCCATGATAATGCCCTGGGCATTGCACACGACCTGGCAGTTGATGGAGTGGAATCCCTTGTGGTTTATGTAGCGCCTACCCTGCTCACCGGGTGGTGACTTGATTTGTATGTGCGTGCAGTCTATTGCACCCAGTACCTCCGGGTATTGTGCCACATGGTGGAAGTGGCGCATATTGCTGGCCAACTCCTCCTGAGTTCTGGGGAAGTATATCTGCTCATTAGCATGTGGTAACATGGCATCCAGGAACTGGTGCAGTACCCTGAATGCTGATGCCTGTGAGATACCCATTATATCTCTAGTTGGCCTTTGAAAGGTACCTGTGGCCAGTATTCGCAGGCTTACACATACCTTCGTGTCCACTGGGATGGGTTCCCCTCTGTTGTTTCTGGTTCTCAGGCATGGCCGGCACAGCTCCACTATTTGCTGTAAGATGTCCCTGTCCACCCTGTAATGCTCTACTATCTCCAGGTCATGTAGCTCCTGGTAGGTTACCCTTGGTCTGAACACTCTCCTTCTCCTCCGAGGCCTGCGGTGGTTGTCGGCATCATCCTCCACAACACCGTCAGTCTCTAACACATGCTGATGAATCACAGCTATGGCAGCTCCCAACATTTACATTTTAAAAGTTCCCCATGTGTTTACACCTATGGTGCAGTGTTTGGGAATACACAGGTGTGTGTTGGGTGCTTTCACACTTTATACTATTGTGCTGTGAACACCGATGATGTCATAGGGTGTGTATGTACGATCGTAGCTACAGGTTATCTTATGTGTTTTACTGCCGGAACTACTATTGTGGTGCCTTTGGTGTTGAATTATATTTGCCTGCCATGGATTACCTCTTGACCTTCCCTTTACATTTCTGCACATTGCACTTACCATTTTCTGGCGTGCATCCTGCAGCCTACTTTCATTTGTACTTTCCTGGACCTGGCGTATCTTGCGTTATGTGTGCTACTGCCGGTCTGCTGTCGGTTTGCTTTGCTCTGCTGTGTCTGGTTTCCTATCTTTGCAATCCAATACCTCCCCTCCTTTCTTTGCATTCCAATGCCTCCCCTATCCTGTTTTGCAGGTTTCTGCAAGCAGACTTGTCAGCTGCCGTCGATTGGCCTTCGTGGGTTGATTGGTGTTGATTGCTCATTAGTACTCCAATTACCCTACTTCCGCATTTCCTTCTTTTCTTCCCCTGACCTTCCTGTTTCTGCTATTGTTTGCGGCGCGTGCATCCGATTACTGGGTTTAGGACACGTTTTCATCCTCGTACACATGCGCTTTTGGGCACCGTGTGTGCTCTCAGCTAAATGATTCCTCTCCACCCCTGTCTGTCAGCTTTGCTTAGAAACGGACAGGCCAGATTTGCAATGCTCCAATGTGCTTACTGCTACGGTGGCACACCCCTCTGCTGATGTCATGTATCTCCTCTGAGCTACTCCTCGGTGTTATACCGCTGCGCCGTATGGTACAACCTTCATCCGGCGGGACATTTGTGATTCAGTATTATCTGCCTCATTTGCATGGCACTGACTACTAATTCATAGTTACGGCACGAACACTATCGCAGGCCCTTAGCAACCCTTGCACCTTGGTTGTGGTGTTCCATGCCTACCATTATGTATTATGCTGTAAACCTGATTTCTATTACGTTGCGATTTTATGACATTTTTATATTATTTCTTTATGTTACAGCTTCCGCACACATGCCCTGCGGTTGTGCTGTGCGTTACTGTGGACATGACATTAAATGTTGTTATTTACGTGTTGTGCATCTTTTCTTATGCCATTGGCTGTGTATTTCGCCATTGGCATATGTTAACGTTGTGATACCTGGGTCTGGCCCTATTCCATAGCTCTGTTGTTCTGTTTGTGAAAATGTAATCCGTGTTTTGGTTTACATTTCCGTGGGCTTACGCTACGCCTGCACCACTTCATGAATCGCTATATGCCTTCATTTGCATGGTGCGACACTGCACATGGGGTGATTAGCATACCTACGCTGGGGGCTGCGCAGTTCTGGCGTACGCCGGTAGTGCACGTGGAATTGGATCGTACCTGAATCGCTCGACACCCATATTTGGTGTTATACCGCCTACGCTATGCCTGCGCATGGCGCAAGCTTCATGAATCCCGGGGTCTATCTACTTCTGCACCAATTAATGTTTATATTTTTTCTGTATCTATGTTCTTGTTTGAGCTTTTCTCCCTGGCCCTCAACTGAAAATGGGCTCTTTTAGACCCAGTGAACATTCCCAGTAAACAAATGCAGTAAATTAATAAGTAAAATTTGGGGGAACAATAAACACCAGTGAATTGTAAATGTTACATAAAAGCAAAGCTTTTATACTTTGTGTTAATGTTAAATTCTAGGGAGATTGTTTGAGTATTACCATAAGTTACTTTAATAAAAGGAAGAAAGGGGTAGGCTTCAAAATCTCTGTCTTTGGTAGGGAAAGCAGCCATAACAAAGCAAAACTTTCACTCTCTACACAAGCTGAAAACTTCATGAACCTATTGCATCTTGATGTTTTTTCTGAACAATCAGAAGTGTTAACCTGTAATGTCTAGCATTATTGGCTGACTGTAATGGCCTGTGAGTTATGAGGGACAGGGCAGGTATAAGATGCCAGCTCAGGAGGACTCTATAAAATCAGGGATAGTTGTGAAGGATCCTGGTGTGTCCGTATGGGGGAAGCTGACATACCTCTAAACATCTGTACTCAGGACTTCCAGACAAGGTCAGTGGCAACACTATGTGACTCCAGGTAAACATTTTAAATATTACTCTGGCTGTCTTAAAAAGTCAATGGAGGTAGAGGTCTAGCATCATAAAGAAGTTTCTGAACACTAACAAGAATGAAACTCTGTCTGTCATTATTGACTGACTGCAATCATCTGTGTTTTACTAGGGCAAAGAAATAATAATACATCATGGATGTTCTGTAAACTAAGGGACAGGTACAGGGTATGGTGTGTGCATGTGTGTGTGTGTGTGTGTGTGTGTGTGTGTGTGTGTGTGTGTGTGTGTGTGTATGTGTGCATGTGTGTGGGAGATGCCTGTCATGGCCCTCACAGTAGCATAATACTTGGGAAAGCATAGACTGATTAAACATTGTCAAGTGCTTAACACAGAAGGCAGCAAGTTTTAAGAATAAATATGGCAGCCAGATCTTTAGAAGATAATTGAAATGGATTTAATATACTAGATTTTAATTGGTGCATTGATCCCTGCTTTTCAATGAGTCTATAATTCTATTTACCTTAGACATTTTGATAAGTGTTATTATTTATTACATTTTCCTTTGTACAGTAATATAATACTACATTTTATTTAGACAAGAAGCCTTAATAAAATGACTATTTTATTTAAGATGCAACTTATGGTCCAGAAGACTCAAAAAAGAAAGAATGAATGAAAGTTGGAATCTTGTTATCCAGTTAAATAAATGAATGTCATCAGGATTCCTTACTTGTATAGATTAGAATGGGAAAAACAACATCCCATCAGCATTGGAAACTGTGTTACCAGGGAATGAAGAGTTTCCCAAACTTGCCAAGTATGTCTTCATTTGGCTAGGATCATTAATTTAGTTTACTCACATTAACTTTGACACTTTCTCACTTGTAAGAATTTTCACAAAAAAGCTAAAAGAACAGGGTCAATGCCTTTGTGGATCCCCCTTATTTGTTAAAACAAACTCTGCTTTGTTTCCATCAAAAGACCACTGATGTGCCATTGCTTTTCTGTTTTTCTTAAGCAAATGAAAAATGGAGGAAAAAGCACAAAATAAAATTTTACCAGCACTGACTAAATATGCCACAACATTACAGGGTTTATTGTAAATAACCACAACATTGAATTTCATATTGAATTTACCCATACTCATAAGTATGAAGTTGAATTTGCTTAAAAATGATGAGGTTTTGTAGGTTTGCTGTACTTACTAGGCTTGCAGAACAGGAAACCACTGAAAAGCTTCGCAAAAAGTTGAGATCCCTCATCAAATCGTCTAAAGCTAGCTATGAAAACAGAATTGCAGCAGATAGTAAAGACAACCACAAGGCCTTCTATAGTTATGTAATGAATCTCCATGGCAATACCCAGATTTGCTCTGAGCTGCTGCGCAATGGTACCTCCTATACTGAGCCAACAGATATTGCTAGTATACTGGCCAACAGATTCAGTGCCGACCTTACCCTTCACCCTCCCCCCCACAAAGGACCAGTAGCAATACCAGTAGATTGCCAGGCACCCAGTATTACTGCTGCACAGGTTAAAAGAGCACTGTCCAAGGCCAAGAATACAGCTTTAATGGGACCTGACAGTATCCCTGACTGTGTTATACATGAACTAGAGAGTGAACTGGCACCTCACCCATGTGCCCTGTTCAATCACAGCCTCATCTCAAGCGTTGTCCCTACCAAATGGCGCACTGCTACAGTCATCCCTCTCCACATAGGAGTGACTACAGACCCTGGGAACTATTGCCCCACTAGCCTAATGAGTCTGATATGCAAAGCTATGGAATGCATCATCATGGACCTAATAAACAAGGCTATATGGAATCTCCACACTCTGGATCCCATACAGTTTGGTTTTGTGAAGGGTAGATCATGCCTGCTCAACTTGATGAACTTCTCAGTCATCAGAGCCATGGATGAAGTTAAGGTGGTTCAGACAGCCTACCTTGATCTGGCCAAGGCCTTTGATATCATTCCCCACTCAGGAATCATAGAAAAACTCACTAAAATAGGCATTAACCCCTATATCACTAGGTGGGTTGCAAACTAGCTCACAGGTAGAACCCACAGTGTGAAAGTAGCTGACTCCAAGTCAGACTGCCAACGAGTCATGAGTGGAGTCCAACAGGGTTCAGTCCTGAGTCCTCTCCTGTTTGGTATCTACTTCTCAGAAGTCCAGGCCAACATGAAGGGACTCTGGCTGACAAAATTCACAGACGGTTGCAAGTTGGGAGCTATTATTAACTCCTCAAGTGATGTTGACATTCTACAGAAAGGCCTCACTGAGACCAATGGCTGTTGTCAGAATCATGGCCTTAAGCTCAATGCCAAAAAATGTGTTGTCATTCCCTTTGGTAAAAACCCAGTTCCTATGAATTACCACATCGATGGTAGTCTAAAGAACACAGAAGGCGTTATAAGAGATCTGGGAACACAGGTTGACAGCAACCTCTCTTTTGACTACCTGTGGTCATAAAGTCCTTCTATGTGGCACATCTCATTACTAAGAGTTTTGTAGCCAGGAAGAAAGTGGTCATTGACTCCCTCTACTCTTCCCTGATTAGGCCATTCATTGAGTACAATGCTCCATTTGGCATGTACCTCACTAAACACCTGCAATAATTGGAGAGGCCGAAAAAAGTACCTCAGCAAAAGGATCCTAGGCCTTAAACATTTGTCCTATGTGGACAGACTCAAAAAAGTCCAACTATTCTCTGTCTCATATTGCCTACTTAGAGATGATCTCTGCTTCACTTACAAAGCCATGTCTGATCCAGCTCTGTTAGAAATGCTGCAAGTAAAGATCCCAATCCCTCTGCACAACATGCTTCAGAGACCTCAACATCATTACCCCAATCAACAGAACATGCTGGAGGGACAGGTTCATAACCCAGAGACTGTCCTTGCTATTGAATAGACTTCCCATACATGTCAAACAGAGCACCTCACTGGTGCTCTTCAAGAGAAATCTTGATGAGTGGATGGGAAATAGAAAATTCACCCCAGGGATCACTCCAGTTGCTTTACTCAACAGAGGCACTGGGAACTAAGGTCGGGTGGCACTATGCCAGGGTAATCCTATGGGCTAGGCTTGTAAAGGCTCCAGGGCCATTAGCCTAGTACACACCTATGAACCTACTGAACCCATGAAGTTGTCCCCCTCAAGCACTTTCTGATTAATTGATTTACTCAAAGTCACACAGTAGTTAAAATGGTTAAGGAAATCAAACCCTGTACCCACAGGAACTGCATTTCACAGCCTTAGCCCTACGCATCAACTGCCAGACAGCAGGCTGGCTGTTGGAGAAAAGATTTCTTATACCCAGTGTTGGGGTCCTGTCCCCACATTTTCTCGTTTATAAATGAACTTGCTGAGCATAACCTTGGATAAAGGAGAATATAGTCTTTTCAGTTAAATTCTCATCCACAGTTTTATGTACTGTTAATTATGGGATAGAATTATATTCTTCATAACAATTAGGGAAAACGACTATTCCTTTCGTAATTAACTACTTTAATTACTTTGATGAACCTCTGGCCCATTAATTAGCACTGCATATTTTAGATAAACAAAACATTGCATTTACCAGCTTTCTTTTATGGTTTTGTTAGATTTAAAAAGGTACAATGCACTGAAAATCAATCTCTTAAGCACTATGCAGCATTGAATTCTTATACAGAAGTAATATTACAACCATTGTGTAACTGCTGCATGGTGTGATCAGTATAATATGAAGAAATACCATCTGTGAATTATTAACCAAATTCAGCAGCATGTTACATAATATGCTGTATATAAAGGTGCACAGCAGAAATTATTTATATCACATTGTGGGCGCCCAGTCCAGACTTGACTGAAAAGGAGGCATTAGCCTTTTTTCTGCAGTAATAATTGTCAGTCAGTGATTTTCTATTCTGAAGACGTCCATTATTGAGAGAATAAAATAAGTTTTGTTTCTTTCTGCATGTGTACCCATACTTTAATAATTTAAACTATTATGTCTTTACACAAATATTTATGCTTCACAGGATCTGCTTTATTGCGTGCCAAAATCCTTCTGTGAAGAGGAATAAAATGATGCCATAGAAAACATGCAACATTTGCATTCTTTTTCACTTATATAACAGTATTTTATCTTGGTTTTGCTCTCTGGTGTGTGTGTGTGTGTGTGTGTGTGTGTGTGTGTGTGTGTGTGTGTGTGTGTGTGTGTGTGTGTGTAGATGTGTATTCATGTATGTGAGTACATGTGCTTACATACGTGTATGTGAGCAGTGAATGGTGTCACTAAAGAAAGGCAAGAACAAGTAAAAACTAATAAACTGAGATTTTTTTTAAATATTAGCCTGTACTACAAACCCCGGCTGTGGAAGCAGTTTTACTATCAATTGAACATTTTTGTTTGAAAAGACAAAACAAGATATATTACATGGTTTCTGATTACTTTTAGAGTACACTAAAATATATCATGTGCACCACGATAGCTATAATCATGTACACAGCAAGCTCAGAGGCAAAAGAATAATCTAATTTTGAAAGGCCTCTCTGTGGTTCTTAAGAAATCACTGCCTTATTAAAGAAAGCAAAATCAAACTAAACCATGTGTATATGACAAATATATACATACATGCACACACACACACACACACACACACACACACACACACACACACACACACACGCGCACACACACAGTCAATTTATCATTTCATCAACTTTCACAGGATTGAGAAGACATTGTTGAAAGTTTAAAATAACGAACACCCAGAACATCATATGTTCCCTCCAGGAAACTAACCATTTGGCCACCAACAATTAAAACAGAAACATAACCAAATTAAACCCATTGAAAATGGGGGCTTCACCCCCACACCTCCCAACTAAATATGCCAACTCCACTGCAGTGGAGAAAAGGGCAAAGTTCACCATGGTGGTCAAGCTTTGGCAAGTGTTCACTTATAGTGGGGAAAATTCACCATTCAGTTATTTAAGCTTTCGCTATTTTCATTTTCGATTACATGAGGTTCGACCTTTTAAAGTATATATATATATATATATATATATATATATATATATATATATATATATATATATATATATCATGATTGAAGGAAAGACATCTAGAGATGGAGTGTAAGAATAGTCTAGACAAAGAATGCAACCTGCATGTGGGCATAGATATTAGAAAAAAGTATAAGTTTAGACTAGGAGCAAAGGGTTGAGGGTGACATTTATTCCATCCTACTTTTATGTTCTTATGATGTAAATAAATTATTTAAGAAAGAAATTACCAATACTTAACTAACTGACACTGCACCTTTAGGCATAAACAAATACTACCAGTATCACAGATCAAATTCAACAACACAATACAACTTAAATGAAATGTACTCATTCAGATGTTTTATCTCAAAGACCAGGAAGAAGATTATGTTGTACTAGCTATTAGTACTACAGCCTGAAGATAGTTATGTCAGGTTAACTGAAGAAATATAACTTCCAAACGTGGCTGGTAAATGTCATATTTTACCCCCCCCCCCATATATGTAACATCAGCTAGCATATTCTTCTTCTCTCCAACACCAACAGACATGATATAATGAAAAGTATTGACTTGCTGCTTACAGCCATACAGGTGTGATACACAAATGTGACAGCTGGTGCTTTACGATGTTGCTAGGAAATGGCTTCATAATATATTTCTAGTCAAAAGACCGAAAACCTCTTGAAATATTAAGCTGTGTTTAACATATTAAACCCAGGCTCACAGCTTTGCCAGTGTTTGTTGTCAGTCTTGTATCATGAACACAAGCATATATATTTTATTGTGAAGGAGATTTTGTGTATCAGATATGAAATGAGAGTGGCACAATAATGCACCTTTTAGCAGGATTTGCTATGATTATTCATGACTCAGTCACGACATAAACAACTGAAACTAAAACATTAAGTTTAATGTTATATTCAAAATTCAACAGATGCATCATCATGAACTCATTAACAATTATTTTATGAGTGGGGGAGGTAAATCCTCCTGCACTTCACATCACTGCTCTCCATATGTGCTAAGTATGAGGTCACACAACATTCAAAATATGGAAAGGGTGTAAAACAAAAATAAAACTCACCCTTTTCCTATTTTCTTGTGTAAAACTATGTCCAAAGAGAGTCAAATGCTGCCAGCATAAACATGCAGTCCTCCAGTTGTGATATTATGTAACATGACTGCAAGCCTTAAAATCATCAGTAGTGCTCCTCCATTAGCCTTGCTGACTCAGAGACTTTGGTTCACTGGTTCACTTCTTGACTGGGGTACCTTCCATGCAGACTCATCATTTTCCTTTGTCACTGTTTAATACCAGCTTCCTCCAACATCACATAGACATATCATTGAACTGGCAATCCTCTAATTTGCCTGGTAGTATGAGTACAATTTGCAAAGAATCATGCATGTGTAGTTTCTGTGATGAACAAGACTCCTTCCTAAAACTGGTTTTCTGCCAAGCACCTATTGCTTCTTTATGTGGGCTTGGATCCTTTACAATCCAGAACATGATAAGTGGATACTAAAAAAATGATTGAATTTAAAATGATTGTCTTCATTGTAAAACAAATGTTTGGGTCCAAAAAGGCAGTCATCGCATTCAACAAGTAACAATTAGAAATTTCAACACCTGCTACAGCAAGTCCCAAAACACGAATACAAAATGGCTGAAAAACTGGACTTAGATATTGTAAGTCTGAGATTGCTATTTCTTTGGATATTCCTTTTTTTCTGAGGTATAGTGATTTCAGAGTTGGTATGTATAAGTTTGGGAGGCTTGCTCCCCACATCGGGGAGGGGTACAGAGTGTTTGCCTCCTTGCAAAAAAGAAGTTTAAAAGAGAAGAGTGATGTTTAAGATTGTCTCCACTTGTCTTTTTCAATCTTTTTTTTTGGTTTGCTGGCACTCAGCCATTTGAGTGTTAAAATTTCAGTTGGGATCTAAAATAATATCTATTTTACAAAAGAAAAGCTTTCTGCCATAATGTTCAAAATTACAACTGGTAATTACCTTTACCAAGATAAAAGCAGATTCATAACAGGCAGTTTTAAATACTTAAGTTGAAGATGTTAAACACGAAAAAACTAATAAAAATGAGCATGTCTTTTTCAAAAAGATGACTTTATTGTCACAGAGGGTCTATATTTGTTTCAGGAAATGTGGATTTTTTATGGCATACATCTGCCTGAGTATCTACCTGTTGTGAGGTCCCAACACAACTAATCAATTATTTCCTTGAATCCATTCTGGTACAGCATAGAACATCACATCATGAAGTGGAGTCTATCTCTGAGTGGGAATGGGTCATTCCTCTCAATTTGTTGCTCAAGAGTTCTGAACAAAGCCAAATATAGTCAGGGATGAAGTCCCAAATCAATGCTATTTGTTAAATATTACTCTAATATACTTACAAAGTTAATAGAACAACAAAATTTGAAACTATATGCATTTTCTGAACAACAAGAAGTATCAAATTGCAATGCCTGGCATTATTGACTGACAACTCTAGAAAAATTTACCAAAATAATCAAAAATTCTATAAGGGACAGGTTGAAAATATTAAGGAAAAGCAGGGACAATTTAGAGGTATGGGATGGGCTATCTTGTCCATAATCTTTCCTTACTTAACAAGTGGTTGGTGCTAACTGTTTCTTTTTATATGATGGTTGAGGATTTTTTATTTCTATTACCTTATGTCATCACCCATTGCTAGTCTGGGTCACTGTATGCGATGCTAATTTTGATGAATACCACAAATTCATACTTGCGCACGCACACATACACACGCGCACATGGACACACACACACACACACACACACACACACACACACACACACACACACACACACACACACACACACACACACACACACACACACACACACACACCAACACATGAATAGTCTAGCTCTATACTATGTTGCCTGGGCACCTTTTTTTGGGATTCTGTTGGCCTTTTGGTCTCCTTGAACCAGTTTCATTTCAGCACTAATTCTATGAAATAACAGCTATCATACGGATAATTCAATCTAAAGAAATCTTTAGTTCATATGTCTGAAATCAAACTATAAAACATTTTTGATTTGTTTTGACTGCCTGACAATCATCTTAGTATTGCCCAACTTATTGACCTTATTTTGCCACCTCCTCAGTAGACCTACTCAGTAATCCACATTACCACAATAATAATAAGTAATGATCACATTATACCAAGCTATAAATGAACTGCAAAACCAGAATCCAGACTGTATTCATATACTGGCATGTGACTTTAATCAGGCCAACTTGAAAATGGTTCTGCCCCACTATTTCCAATATGTTGACTTTGCAACAAGGGGAAGAACACACTGGACAAGATATACAGCAATGTTAATCTGGCATTTAAGGCAGCACCTCACCCCCACCTGGGAAACTCTGACCACCTCTCCATATTGTCACTGCCAGCATATAAACCATTGCTAAGTAGAGGGAGACCAACAGTGAAACAATTAAGAGTATGGCCAGAGAGTGCAGTCTCAGCACTCCAGGACTGTTTTGAGAGCACAGACTGGAGCATATTCAAGGAGGTGGCTACTGAGAATATTGACCTGCAGAAGTACACCTAGGTGGTGCTGGGCTTCATCTCAAAATGTGTGGATGATGTGACAGTCACCAAAACTATCATCACATGAGCCAACCAGAAACCCTGGTTGATGAGAGAGGTGTACAAGCTACTGAAAGCAAGGAACACAGCCTTCAGATCTGGAGACAGGGCAGCCCTCAAACAGCCAGAGCAAATCTGAAGAAGGAAGTAAGGGAAGCAAAATGTGCCTATGACAGAAAGATCCAGAGCTACTTTTCTGACCAAAAAGACCCCAGGCGCCTGTGGCACGGCATTCATTCCATAACTGAATAGATACCCCATCTTCGCAATATGAGGACAAGGAATTCTTAAATAAGCTGAATGTCTATTTCAGATGGCTTAGTGGTTAAGGTCTTTGCCTCCCATGCACAAGGTACAAGTTTCAATCCTGACCTACGACCAATGTCTGTTTGAAGTTTGCATGTTCTCCCTATGTCTCCGTGGGGTTTCTCCCATGTCCAATAAACATGTTGAGTGTTTCCATCTCAAACTCACCAATGAATGGAGCTGTGGGCAGCAGCACAGACTCTACATGGTGCCCTATAGGGGGAAGAGTTGTACAGACCAACTGCTTTGGGCATCTACTGTGGTGCAGACTATCCTCAAGATAGGAAAACATGGATCACAGAATGCACGCCGTGGCAGGGCTAGCCACTCAACACTGTAAATTATGGCTCTATGTGATTCGGTCATGTTGACTAATGTTGGCATGGGTAGTTTCCGGTGATAAGCGGGTTGAGGACCCGGCCTACTCTGACCTATGCCAGGGACCCCGTGCTAATGGTGGGAGGGGTATATGTGCCCCTATTGGCCAGTGTGTGACCGCCATAAAGCCCAGCAGCCCTGGGTCAATAAGCTACTGGCTGGCCACTGGCAGTGTCTAGTTGCCCAGCCTGGGTTACCTGGAATAGCTCTGTGGAGCAAAAGCTGAATGTAAAACCAACCAACCTGCCAAACATGAACTGAGAATTGCTACACTTAATGTAGGTTCACTGACAGGATGCAGCTTGGGAGTGGATGACATGATGATACAGAGGAGGCTGGACATCCTATGTATCCAGGGCATGAGATGGAAGGGCAGTGCAGCAGGCTTGGGATCCAGAGTCTAGGCTAGAAATGGTGTAGGAATTGTGGTGAGACAGAGGCTTTAGAAGGCAGTAAGGAATTAATGACAGACTCAAGGCAGTCAGAGTCAAGTGTAATGATAGGGAAGTATTCATAAACAGCAGGGTTGTGATAGAGGGGAAAAGAGTGCATTCAGACAGCAGTTGCAGGACCTACTAGATAAAGCAGAACAACATGAACTGGTATTGATAACGGGTGACTTGAATGCACATATTGGGATAGACTGAACAGGATATGAGGACTGCCTGGGTGGGACAATAGGAATAAAGATGATGAAGTCATTCTAGACTTCTGTCTGGCAAATGGCTTGATAGTAGCCAACACATGGTTCAGAAAGAGAGATAGCCACAAGATCACATACAAGAGTTGTCAACATGCAACTCAGGTAGACTTTCTCCTAGTAAGGAAAAGGCACTGGGACAGAATCCATGATTGCAAAGTCATCCCCAGTGAAACAGTCTGCCCACAGCATAAACCACTAGTTGCCACAATCAGCTGCAAGCAGTGGTCAGAGAAGGATCTAAGGTCAATAGAGACCAGGCTGAAGATCTGTAAGTTGACTGGAGAAAAAGTACAACAGTTCAAGGAATTACCCAGGGTTCTAGTACTCCAAGAAGAGGAGGAAATAGGTAGAGCTGAAGAAGAATGGCAGCACCTAAAAACAGCATGTGTATGACTACAGAAAAGATATTTGGCCAAGTCAGGTATGGAAATAAGGTACATAAGGAAAGCTGGTGGGGGAATTCAGAAGTCCAGGAAGTCATCAAAAGAAAAAAGGAGTGCAGGAAGAAGTGGGAGACAGAAAAGACTGACCAGGCTACAAAGGACTGGACTACTGGATGACTAACAAAGAAGCTAAGAAAGAAGTTGCAATCGCAAAGAATAGGGCATCGGAGGCACTGTACCAACTTCTGGAAAGTGACTCAGTAAGGGGCACAAAGAATCCTTATCAGGTTGCAAGGCAAAGACAGAAAGATAAAGAAGATAGTCAGACACCCTTCATAAAGGATGCCAGCAACAACTGGCTCACCAGCCCAGAGGACATCAAAGGCATATGGAAGGAATATTTCCAGCAGCTTCTGAATGAAGAAAACCCCACAGAAGCTGTAGTGCCCCAGAAACAGCCTACAATGAGAAAAGGAGAAGAGCCCACATAAGAACAGCACTAAAGAAGATGAAGTCAGGGAAAGCAGCAGGCTCAGATGAGGTCACAGCAGATATGATAAAGATTCTGCGTGAGATAGGGGAGAAATGAGGTACTAATAGCAATGTGGAGAGAAAGGCATATCTCAGATGACTGGAGAATAAGTATACTCATGCCAGTGTACAAGAACAAAGGGTACATCCACAACTCTGGGCAGTACAGAGGAATCAAACTCCTATCACATTGCATGAAAGTTCTGGAGATGGTGATTTATAAACTGATATGCAGAGAAGTAGAAAGTAAGATGGGAGATAAGCAGTTTGGATTCAGATCAGGATGCAGCACAACAGACCCAATGTTTGCATTGAGACAGATACTTGAGAAGAAGCTAGAGATGAGGAGAGAGTCTAACTGGGCATTCCTAGACCTGGAGAAAGCATATGACAAGGTCCCAAGAAAGCTGATCTGGGCAGTACTGTGGTGGTCTGAAGTCCCAGAAGCATTGGTAGAATTAGTGCAGGCTATGTACCAGGACCCAATGACTCAAGTATGGACAGTGTTTGGCGTCACAGAGGGGTTTCCAGTGGGTGTGGGTGTACATCAGGGTTCAGCTCTGAGCCCACTGCTGTTCATACTGGTGATGGACTACATTAGCAAACAGGTTGGAGGGGACGGATCAACAAAGCTGCTGTATGCAGATGATGTAGCAGTACAGGCAAACTCTGAGCTAGAACTTCAGCAAAGTATAGAAGAATGGAATGCAAATCTGAAGGCACATGGGATGAAGCTAAGCATAGATAAGACAATGGTAAGGGCAGCAAATTGAGGAAATCAGAAGAAGCTGAGAATAGAGATAGAAGGGAAGATAGTGTAACAGGTAAACAGCTTCAAGTATCTGGGAAGAGTAGTTGAGGAGAAGGGTAGTCTGAATGAAGAGGTCAAAGCCAGAATCAGAAGGGCTGCAGCCAACTGGCATAGAGTATCAGGTGTAGTCTATGACAGAAGAATGCCAAAGAAGCTGAAAGTAAGGTGTACAAGACAGTAGTGTGGCCACTACTACTGTATGGTACAGAAACCTGGGCAGTAAAAACAGAACAGCTGAAGAAGCTAGAGATGATGGAAATGAAGTGCCTGGGAAAGGTGGTAGGATGCACACTGTGAGATAGACGAAGAAATGAGGACATAAGAGCAGAAGCCAGAGTAGCTCTAATTGCAGAAAAGATCAAAGAGAACAGATTACGGTGATTTGGGCACATGTGTAGAAAAGCAGAAGTCAATTTGGTGAGGAAGATTTGGCACAGACAGGAAAAAGGTAAGAGGAAGTGAGGACATCCAGAAAAGAGGTGGATGGATTGTGTGAAAGAAAATCTGTGACAGTCAGGCATGAGTGTTGAAGAAGGTAGGAATGTGGCACTGAATCGAGACAATTGGTGACAGTTAACACAATACCCAACCCCATGTAGAAAAATGGGAAAAAAGGGAGCTGATGATGATAATGATGATGATGATGTCTACTTTAGCAGATTTGAGGAAGGGAACAGAACAACGTTGAAGAAAATGCCCATCGGCCATAACAAGAAGATGCTCACTTTCAACCCAGCTGATGTCCAGAGGACACTTTTCAGAGTTAACCTGAGAAAAGCGGCTGGGCCTGACAACATCCTAGGGCGAGTGCTCAGTGACTGTGCATTCCAACTAACAAGTGTTCACACGGATATCTTCAATAACTCTCTGAATCAGCAAATTGTTCCGAAATGCCCCAAGGACACGACAATCATTTCATTACCAAAGAAGTCTCCACCATCTTGCCTAAATGACTACTGCCCTATAGCCCTCACCTCCACAGTGATGAAGTGCTTTGAAAGGCTGGTCAAGGATGCCATAACATCTGGGCTGCCTGCTGATCTTGACTCTCTACAGTTTGCTTACTGAGTAAACCGCTCTATGGCAGATGCCATCTTTCTAGTACTACATCGATCGCGGGAACACCTTGAGAATAAAAACACCTACGTGAAGGTACTATTCATCAACTTCAACTCTGCTTTTAACATGGACATCCCTCTTCATCTGATAATGAAGATACTCTAACTAGATATCAACACTCCACTTTGTAACTGGATTCTTGATTTTCTCACAGATACACCTCAGAAAGTGTACACAGGAAATAACTCCTCAGATAGCATCACTCTTAACAATGGAGTCCCACAAGGATGTGTACAAAGTCCCTTGCTGTTCACCCTGTTAGCACATGATTGTACAGCCAGGTACAATACAAACCACATCAAGTTTGCTGATGACACAACAGTGGTGGGCCTCATTAGTAACAACAATGAAAGTGCGTATAGAGATGAGGGGGAGCAACTGATTATCTGGTGTGGAAATAACAACTTAGTACTAAAGGTAAGCAAGACAAAAGAGATAATTATGGACTACAGGAAAAATTGCAAGGAATATTCTCCCCTCACCATCAAAGGGGAAACAGTGGAAAGAGTGAAAAGCACGAAGTTTCTGGGAGTGCACATTGATGAGGACTTGTCTTGGAACACCAGTACAAATGTCATAGTCAAGAAAGCTCACTAGAGACTGCACTTTTTCAGAAGGCTGAGGAGATCGAATCTCCCATCAACAGTTCTCACTACCTTCTACAGAGGTACTCTAGAAAGCATCCTGACGAACAACCTTGTAGTATTGTATGGAAGCTGCTCTACCTCTGAGCATATATCCCTCCAGAGAGTGATGAAAACAGCCGAGAGGATCATCAAGACCACCTTACCGCCTATCAATGACTTATCCAGATATCCTGGCAGTGCCAGAGGAACAATTAAAGACTGCACTCACCCTGCTTACAGACTGTTCCTGCATCTATCATCCAGAAAGTGCTTCCGAAGCACACTTTGCAGAACTACAAGATTCAAGAACAGCTTCTTCCCTAATGTCATCAGGCTGCTGAACTCTAGTAATCACTATGCTCCATGATGGCCATCTGGGTCAGTAGAAACTGTAGTAGCTTATCTCATATTGTGGATTAACCTGGTTACCAATCTCATCTAATACTTAGTGCAATATTCACCATGGCTGTTAACTTACAGACCATCAAGAACAGTAGTAATGAAGTAAAATATAGCTTCTTTCAGTGCAATACATGCTACACATTTGTAAATTTACCATAATGCAATACTCTTAAGGTCCATAGTGCAATTCTCTAATGTTCACCGTGCAATACGTAAATGTCTATTTCTGTGCAAGGACCAATGCAGTGTCTTAATCAAATACCTATGCAATACTAAATTCTCATGTAAGAAAGTGTTCACTGTGAAAAGTGTTAAAATGTTTCTAATTATGTGCAGTATTAGTCTGTCTACCTGCATGTCCGTGATGTAATACCTAGGTGTTATATGGAAGAATGTCTGTGAAAACAGTCTATATGTTGTCTGCACATTGAGTCTGGAGACAGAAATTTGTTCCGTTTTTGCACTTGTGTGATTTCTGAATGACAATAAAGTTTACTTTGACTTTGACTTTCATCACTTCCCCTGATGTAGGGGCTTTGCCCTATAGTACCTCCAAAATTGCGCATAGGTGAAATAAAGGAAAGCACATTTATTTCCTTATTTCCTGTTACCTTCAAGATGCAGTATTTACAAAATGGGGACTTGTGAAGTGATCAATCCGCATCTGGGGGTACAAAAGAGCTATAGCATCCCTGCAAAAGACAAGATGTAAAGACTATCTTATTGAGACGTGCTACGACAATAACTCAGGCATCAGGAATATATACATTGAGAAGGGGTGCTGTGAACTGGACAACAGTAAGGTCAAGTAGACCCAAAAGTTGTAATTGTTATTTGATTTCATTTATTTTAATTTAGGACAATGCCATTACTTTAGTAGCTTTTAAAGGTTGTTGTCTTATTTTTTAAATATACAACTTGTCATTTTACTTTATTAACAAAAATAATAAAAATGTTGAAATTCTCAGGAAAGTACATTTGCAGACTGACTACAGAAATGCCTTTCAGAATAGAACAGTATAGTTTCAGTAAGACCTAAACACAAAATCATAGCCAAAAGGCCAAGCTGGTAAAATAAACACAAGGGCTATGGTTATAGACAGCTATTTATACTGATTTTGTGTTTTTCCTTCTTTTCATATTACTTGCCCAAGATACATGAAGGTTATGGTTATGAGCAAGTATTTATACTAATTCTGTAGTCTTGCTTCCTTTATTCTCATTTGCGTATGGTGCAACTCTCAGCAAACCAGTGAAAAATGCAAAGCGCATTGGTCACTCCTGAAAAAAAAGACTAACAACTGATTTTATCCAGTAATATTTGGTTACATTAATTCATTCATTTAGCAATGCTGAGAAACTGTTTACAGAATTAAAAGCTGACAAATGACAAGGAACTATCTGAATTCTCACATTAAAGTCTTAAGAGTTATGATTCTGACACGGTAGCATTCGATCCTAAAGTGGGTTGTTTCATTTGCTGTGTGAAATGACCTTTGAGAGCAAACTGCTTTATGCTAGCAATGTAATTTATGAAGTGACATTCTCTGAAGGAATAACCATCTAGAGAAAACTTAATCAGTAGTATTACGATGCAATGTAGTGCTTTGCAAAAGCAGAGAAAATGCAAACTAATGTCCTTGCAACAATGCTGTAATTTGGACCATTCTCCAACCTTGCAAATATAATTTGTTGAAAGCCACTTAGAAAATAAAGTGAGGTTACAATCCCTCAACAGTGCATTGCAAGTGCTTTATTCATTTGTGACTCACTCTGAAGCAGATTAGATGTCTTCCCTTCCAGGAAATGAGACAGCCATGCAGATCAGCATTGAAGTATGGATAGTCTTGAGGAGTAGACAGAGTGTCAGAAATAAAAATGGACCATCTTTTTGTTACAGGGCTAAAAGGAAAAACAAAAGTGCTTTATGGCACTGGCAGAGGGAAGACTCTTGTTTCCAAGAAATTAGAGGCAGCCATGCAGATCAGCATGAATGTTTTGGCAATGGCTGAAGTGGTGATGCCACAGCTGTGAACAGTAGATGGTGTGCCAGGAACAAAACTGGGCATGCTTTGTGTAACAGGATTAAAAAGGGAAAACACCAGTGCCTTCTAGTGTCTACAGAGAAAGGGCAACTAGCTGTGAGCTGGACAGGTCACTTCTGTGTTACTGCTATTATTATTGTCACCAAGGTTAGTCCACCATGACTGTCACTGTAAAGGCTTTCTGTCTTAGATAGGTTTGCAAAATTGCAGCAAGCAAAGTTTTTTGAATGATAAAAAATAACATTTTTGCAATTTACAGAAAATAAATGTATATTTCCAGTAGGACCATGCATAGGGATGTGTCAATGCTATTTTTTTTTTCGGTAGTGATGTCTTGGTTCCAAGGAGCAGCAGTACTATATTAACTAAAAACTTTACCAAACACATGGGGACAGGTGAATATTTCTTGGAAGTCTAAGTAAATAAGTGTGAGTACCCAAAATTTTACTAGCCTCACAATGGTCATATTGTTGAAAACTGTAAGCCCATTAATGGGTCATACCCAAAAATCATAAATGCGCAATTATATTAACGAGTCAGTGACGTCACTATACTCATAAATGAATGTGATCCCGAAAGGCACACGGGAGAGTAAGTACATACTGCCTGTACATAAAGTGAAGCTGGAATACCCTGAGGCTGTTCTGAGGTTCCAAGTAGCATTAATCATATCACTGTATGAATCGATACAGCTAAAAGGAGAAAATAACAAAGACCTCCAAAAGTGAACAACACCTGAAGAATAAACTCAGTGATCTGGAAAATTGGAACTAAAGGAATAACGTACAAATAACAGGCCTACCTGAAGGAAAGGAAGGCATCTTCCCAATAGAATTCATTAAAAAAGAGTGGTTTTCTTGAAAATGGTAAAATTACTCATAAGGCAAAACAAAATAAATTTCTATAGATCTATTTAATTAATGTATTGTATTTGGGGATTAAGCATACTTTCATAAAAAAAGGAAAGGTAAACACAAATACAGTGAATGCTAAGATTGCAGGCTGCAATTTACACATCACCCAGAAATATGGCAATGTGGTTTCACCATATGACATCTAAAACTAAGTGCATTTTGCAGTTCCTTGCTCTACATGAAGCTGGATGCTAATTGACGTTACTCAATAAAAGAACTTAGGCCTTTATCTAGATTCATCACTCCACTTGTTCCTTCCTATAGAAAGGATAACAGCTAAGGTCCTTAATTAACTATTATGCAATTGGATTTCCATCCTTGTATCCTCAATACAAGCACAGCCATATACAAAAATGTTCTGCTTCCAACAGTAGAGTATGATCTGCCTTTTCAATGCATTTAATCAATTTTTCAATGCATTTAATCAATCCAAAACACAAACTGCAAATCACTGGAAATAAAATATTCCATTTTGCTCTTTTAGCAGGCATAAACAAACAATAGTTTGAAATATTGTATCAAGTTAACTGGCTTCCCAAAACTAGCCTCCAAGGCACAATTATTAACAAAAATATTCACAATGGTTACCACTCCTGTCTTAAAAGCTTGGTTCCAATAAGGAAAACAAACTGCCCCATTAAAGCGGCCAGGATAGCACTCTCACTCTAAACTGACCCAAATTCAAAAATGCAGTTGTTGAAAGAGCCATTTCCAACTTAGGTCCTTCTATCTGGAATACAGTAAGACATAATGGAAGCCTCTAAGTCTTTAAAGCCTCTCTAAGTGAAAGCTGAAACATGGAAGCAAAATGTTTCTGCTTTCTTAATACAGACTAAAACAATGTCTTGCCTAACTCGTATAGATGTCTAAATTATAAATGTGAAGCCATTGCTATGCTTTCAACAATTTGCATGCATGTTTTCTTTATAGAACCAAGCTGTACATAGTTTGCCATGTTCTGCTTTGTATTTAAGTGATACATGCTCTAGTAATTTCTAATCCATTATTCATTCTTTCCTTTCAAATCATCCATAATGTAAATAAATTAATTTCTTTTTGCGAATGTCCCTGTATTGTAACATATGAAGTTAACTGCTAATTTCCGTTATCCTTGACTTTTCTTATATTATGCCCATGTACATTTGTTAGCTTTAGGTCAGCTAACCTACCTGGTTAACAAACCGCAAACAAATAAATGTTGCATAACATAATCACATATGATCACTTAGAAAATGCTTATACATCTGAAACAGTACATAAATATTGATGTTGTCCAATATATGTAGCTGGTTATACTGAAATGTTAGCCTTTGAAACACTAGTAAGTGTGTTAGAGACTCCAGTATAAAGGGACCACACAGACATCTTTCTACACCCTCACCAAACACTGATAAAGTAGCAGCTATACCCCAAGCTTGTGAATGATTATGGGGTGTCCATTAGCTCAAAGTATTAAATCAATACACCAATGTGAATGTTTCATGCATATGTGTGTAAGTTTGAATCTCAGTGTACGCTATTTATGAGTGTTTCTCTCACAGAGACAAGGTACAGGGTTTGATTCTCACCTTTGAGGGACATTGGCTAGGCAAAAAATGGCACATAAGGGCAGCTAACTAGGTACTTACCTACAGACCTATGGGCGGAGACCAGAGTTATTTGAACCACAGATTTAAGTGATAGTTCTGTACATCATTAAACCTGTATTATGCAACAGAGGGAAATTTATAAAACAGTGTTATGAACAGTGGAGAATCGGGACTAACTTACGGGGTCTGCTCCTTGTTCAAGACATTAATGAGCTCATGGACTATTCCAGGAAGATTTTTCATCAAGTTTGCAACATTTCAACAGGAAGAATAGAAATAAAGCTCTTGAAATTGAGGAGATTACACATCTATTTTTGTTATTAACTCTTATTTGTTTTTTTTGTTGTTGTTGTTTTTTATGTGTAATAATTTGTTGTTTGCTCATTTTTCATTTCACACTTTTTCATAACTTCAACAGAAGCAAAAATAAAGATCCAACATCTGGGGCACTGAAATATAAGGAAGAAAGTTGATAACAAGCAGTGAACATCTTCACACTCATAGGCCTATGACCACTAGGGCCTTTATAAGCCAAGCCATGCAATCCAAATGTATCCCACATGTTATTGTACCTTAGAGTTTATTCTAAAGGGTATATGTTAACTAGGGCATGATTTAATGGTTGAATCTGTCACCCAGAATGATGCCTCAGTAGAAACAGAAAATTATTAACTTTAACACTTGGCTTAGTTTCTGGTGTCATTCCAGGGGGATCCAGTACCTGACAGCCTGGGAAGATACGATTGACAAACCATGATGCTTTGTCACAGATGGCCTGCATCTGTCTCACTTGGGCTTCAGGCTTCTGGCAAAGGCCATTACCTCCCCCATAGTGCCTTTTTAGGAAAAGTTATGAGACTAATACTACCAACCTAAACATTTCAACAAAACGCAAATTAAATATCATGCTGCTAAATGCTAGGAGTCTAAACATGAAACTGCACTCATTGCAAGCATTCTTAACCCTGGAAGATGCTGACATTTGTGCAGTCACAGAAACCTGGTTCAAAGCTGCGGACAGCACCCCAGCCTTACCTGGTTTCTCATCCTATCATACATTCAGACCCCAAACTGTGGGCAGCAAAGCCAAAGGAGGTGAAGTTTCAATATATATTAAAGACATACACACCTTGAGGCTGGTCAAACCGTATGACACACATGAGACACTCCAGGTGAAGTTAACCATTGACAAGACCCCCTATTCAATTCATAGCTAGATACAGGCCCCCAAATTTGATTCAAGATGCCCACCCCACTTATCTGGACCTCTTATAATCTATCAAGATTCAACAATTTACCCTGATCCTGAGCGACTTTAATTACCCAACCATAGACTGGAAAAACTACTCATGCCAGAACACAAATGCCCAGAGATTCCTTGACTGTATTAATACACATGCCTTGGAACAGCTAGTCAATATGAGGTGTGAGGTGATAGAGAGGTGATCATATCTTGGACTTGGTATTAACCGACATGAGTAACCTTTGCAGCTCCCCTACAGTATCATCTTCCCTGATAAGATTTGACCATGAGACGGTCAGTTTTAGTCACCATCTCCCCTGACCCCACTATACCTAGGGTCAAACAAAAAAAACTTCTCCAAAGTTGATTACAACCTCCTGAGGAATGGTATAAACAGCATCACAACCCCCACCCCCATAGGAACTGGCACCAATGTCCAAATCTACACCAAAGTTCTATACAAGCATTTATATAGATGCATGGAGTCAGGAATACCTGATAGGACAAAATCATCCTCCACAAGGAAGAGTCTGCAATAAATAAACTATATAACTAAAGGAAAACATTGCTGTCCAGGATCAAGAAGAAACAGGTGCCCAATTGGAAGCAATCTCTCCTTAGCCTGAGCAAGCAAATAAGAGCACTAGTGAAATCCTCTAAAGCAAACTTTGAATCCAAATTGGCCACATCTACTATAGACAATCATAAAGCCTTCTTCACATATGTCCGAAATCTCAAAGGAAGCACCCAGATCTGTTCAGAACTGGTGGTCAAGGACACCACATACACAAATGCTGTAGATATAGACAATCTACTGGCTGACAGATTCAGTGAAAACTTCACCTCCTCTGTCCCTCCAGCAGTAAATCAGGACATCCCCAGTACCTGCCACCCAACCCTTATCTCTAGGGAACAGGTTATCACTGCCCTCTCAAAGGCAAAAAATACAGCCTCCATGGGACCCGATAACATCCCAGGCTGCATCCTACATGAACTCAGTCATAAACTTGCAGTACCATTAGACACCCTATTCAACCAAAGCATGAGTACCAGCTTTGTCCCTTCCAAGTGGAGGACAGCCACTGTCATCCCTTTACACAAAGGTGGAGCATCTACTGATCCAGGAAATTATAGACCCATCAGCCTAACTAGCCTGATCTGCAAGACCATGGAACAGATTAGCATGGACCTCATTAACATGGACATTGGTAACCTCCAAACACTCGGCCCCCACACAGTTTGGCTTTATCAAGGGGAGGCTATGTCTGTTAAATCTGGTTGACTTCTTTAAGACAGTCACCAAAGCCATGGATGAGGGAAAGACGGTGCACACCACCAACCTTGACCTGGCCAAAGCCTTTGACACTATTCCCCACTTGGGCATAATAAATAAACTCTCTGAACTAGGCATCAATACATACGTTACCAGATGGGTTGCAAACTGGCTCACTGATAGAACCCACCTAATCAAAATAGGAGAAGCCACCTCAAGCAGTAGACCTGGAGTACCCCAGGGATCAGTCCTGGGGCCTCTGTTATTCGGGATATACTTCTTTGAGGTGCAGGAAAAAAAATAGTGGGCTATGGCTGACCAAGTTTGCAGATGACTACAAGCTGGGTGCGGTCATCAATTCCCCAAGTGATGTGGACGTCCTCCTAGGGGGTCTCGCCCAAACAAATGACTGGTGCCAGAAACATGGCCTCAAGATGAATGCCAAAAAAATGCATCATCATCATCCCCTTTGGGAAGAGTGATGTCCCCACATATTTCAGATTAATAACAACATTCTAAGTACGCAATCAATAGTGAGGGATTTGGGCACCCTGGTTGATAGTAACCTGACTTTTGACCATTGTGTTGCTTCCATTATATGGAAAGCTTTCTACATGGCCCACCTCATAAGTAAGAGTTTCTCATCCAGGGACAAAGAGGTCATAACATCCCTGTAGTCTTCCCGTATAAGGCCAATTATTGAGTACAACACTCCCTTCGGCATGTACCTTGCAAAGCACATGTAGCAACTGGAGAGACCACAGAGGTTCCTCACCAGGTGAATCCAGGGTCTCAAACATCTACCCTTCACAGACAGGCTAAAAGCCCTGTCCCTGTACACAGTTTCATGCAGACTCCTCAGAGATGACCTCTGTCTGGCATACAAAGCAATCAAGCTCCACTCAAGTAACCCATACGCATAACCCCAACCTGGTCTATGATATCAACAGAACTTGTTGGTGGGACAGATTTGTGACCCAGAGACTCCCCATCTGTGGAATAGACTCCCTCTCCACATCAAGAAGAGTACCTCATTATCCCTTTTTAAGCACAAACTGGATAACTGCTGGACAGGGGCTTTGGGTGTTGACTTGTTTAAACATGAGCTAAACTCTTGGCTAGGCTTATAAGGGCCTCAGGGCCAATAGCCTAGTAACTTCCTATGATCCTATGATGCCTTGTATGACAAGCATACATCACCTCTGAGTAGTCTGTATGAAACAGAGGCTAGATATTGGGCTTTAAGGCAATCTGTAGAGGACATTGTGTTAACACCCTGTATTCTTTTTGTGAGCAACCTCTGTGGATATTCTAGTCGTTGCATGTGCCTGGTCAGGAAAGTACCATAGGGGGAGTTATATTCAATAATAGGTATAATGAGGATAGAATACAGTGGCACAAAAATCTCTCTGGACCTAGATGCCATGCCCTTACATATAAGCTTAGTGATATAGAATGACTTTCTTACTACCTTAGACACATAGTGGTGGATGGCAGGGCTACTATCTACATACGGCTCCACATCCTTGGCTACTTGGTCTACTCTTAGGCATATTTTATCAATGAAGTAGCTTGTCAGAGTGGCCAACTCCCTAAAAATTAATATTACACATTTCTTGGCATTGACTTTTCATTTAAGCCATGGCTTTGGCATCAGACATTTGTATACATTAGACCTTCCTGTAAGATGTTAATGTCTTGGGGAGGATTCTATGACTGCTCCTAGTTTGCAATCATCTGCAAATTTTGTCAGCCAGAAGCCCTTGATGTTGACTTTAACTTACGAGAAGTAGATACCAAAGAGGAGTGAACCCACCACAGAGCCCTGGAGAACTTTGCTATTGACCGGCCTCATTGTTTAAGTGGTCTCTTTGATCCTAACTTTCTGGGTTCTATCTGTGATCCAGCTGGCTATACAGTGTGCTACATAGAGGTTTATGCCTAATTCCAAATGTTTGGTTACAATGTGTGAGTTGTGGGTTGTATCATATGCCTTAGCTAGATCATGATAGGCAGTATGCACTTTTCTTTCCTAAAACCATTGTCTTGGTGACCTTCTCAAAAAAAAGTTCTTCAGGCTTAGTTAGCATGACCTGCATCTGATGAAAACAAATTGGATGGGATCAAATGTCTGAAGGTTCCCATGTCAGTTTCAATCATTTTCATGATAAGTTTTGCCATGGCTTTGCATATGAGACTAATCAGACTAATTGGTTTGTTGGTCTCAGGATCAGTTGATGGTGTACTCTTGTGCATAGGGATAACTGTTACAGTCCTCTGTTCACATGGCACAACCCCTGTTCGGAGGCTATAGTTGGATAGTTTTTTCAGTTGCCCTAATATGTAATTTTTAGGTCATTTAGAAGGCATCCTGGGATACCAAGGGCCCATCAAAGCTGTGTTCTTGGTCTTAGAGAGCTCAGCTAGGACCTGCTTCCTAATGATTGCTAGACGGGTTATTATGTTAGATGGTATTAGGTTCATAGGTTCATAGGTGTGTACTAGGCCAATGGCCCTGGAGCCTTTACAAGCCTAGCCCATAGAAGTGCCCTGGCATCATGCCGCCATTAGTTCCCGCTTCCTCTATCAAGTAGAGCCACCGGAGTGATCCCCGGGGTGAACTTTCTATTTCCCATCCACTCATCAAGATTTCTCTAGAAAAGTGCCAGTGAGGTGCTCTGCTTGACATGTATGGAAGTCTATTCCAGAGCATGAGCAGTCTCTGGATTATGAACCTGTCCCTCCAGCATGTTCTGTTGATTGTGGTAATGAGGTTGAGGTCCCTGGAGCATGTGGTGTGGAGGGATTGGGATTTCTTTAGGTGTAACATTTCTAACAGGGCTGGGTCAGATATGGCTTTGTAAGTCAAGCAGAGATCGCCTCTTAATAGATGATATGAGACAGAGGAAAAGCTGGAGTTTTTTGAGCCTGATCATGTAGGCCATGTGTTTAAGGCCAAGGATCCTCTTTGTGAGGTACTTTTGTGGCCTTTCCAGCTGTTGCAGGTGTTTAGTGAGGTACATGCCAAATGGGGCATTATACTTGATGATTGGCCTAATGAGGGAAGAGTAGGGAGAGATGATGACCTCTTTCTTCCTGGATGCAAAACCCTTGGTAATGAGATCTGCCACATAGAAAGACTTTCTGACCACAGTGTTAATGTGGTGGTTGAAGGAGAGGTTGCTGTCAACCTGTGCCCCCAGATATCTTATAACACCTTCAGTGTTCAGTGGGCTACCATCAATGTGGTAATTAGTTGGAACTGAGTTTTTCCCAAAGGGAATGATGATGCACTTTTTGGCATTAAGCTTACGGCCATGGTTTGGATACCAGTCATTGGTCTCAGTGAGGCCTTTCTGTAGGATTGAAGCAACTGTGATTCTGCATGGACGACAGTGCAAAGGCTCAAAAAGCAATCCAAAACACAAAGAACAGCCAGCACCAACTAGAATGAGACCAAACAGACTTTATTAAAGTCAACCCACAGTCAACAGACCGGTTTCAGCCCAAAGGCCTTTGTCAATGTATCATATAAACTGCAGGCAACCACACTTTATATACATCATCAAGAAATTAAATAGCCAATTAACCAATAATAATTACTTTCACAAATGGTCATTCAAACCAGGTGGAAACAATTCACCCAGTCTCACAATCCATGATTTCTCCTTTTTATTCAAGATGTTGTGCCAACCAGTCTTATGGCATCTATTGCCCAAAATTTGATCTATAATAATAAATTTAAAACTAGCAGAAGTATGAATGGTAGTGTGTTTATATAAAGCATTCGTGGAATATTTATTTTTAATATTACTAAGATGTTCTGATACTCGTAATCTCATAGGAATGGAAGTCTGGCCAATATAAAAGGCCGAGCAAGTACATACTACAAGGTAAATGACTTAATCACTATTGCAACTGGAAAAAATGTTTATAGAAAAAATCCATGGTGTATTTTTACTAGTGAATTCCTTGGTTTGATAAATGTATTTACAAAAAGAACAGTGGCCACAGGGGAAACAACCCACTACCCTGGTACCATCCATTGCAACCTGTGACAAATTGTCTGATGGTATATCATGTTTGTAGTGACTGAAATGGCTACACCAGCTGAGAATTGAACCTGAGAACCTCTTGCTGTGAGGCGATAACGCTAACTGCTGCTCCACTGTGCCGCCCCTAGGATGTTTGTGTTTACAAACTCCAGAAATCTCTGTGCCCAGAAATCTGGCATCAAGTAAGATTCCCAGTCTACAGAGGGGTAATGAAAGTTCCGAATGAGCATGGTATTTGGTTGAATGGTGAGTGTTTCCAATAGGTCTAAGTATGAGCTATAGGTTTCCTGTGGCATAGATGGTGACTTATAGCTTGCTATGATATGGTATGGGACATTGACTCTGGTAATCTATACATGGAGAAACTTTATAGGTTCATAGGTTTATAGGCAAGTACTAGGCTATCTGCCTTTGCCAGACATTTCAAGCCTAACCAATTTCCCTTCCAAGGTGAGACTCTGTCTGAATGCCTGCATGTGCTTGTGGATACTCTTTTCTGACACAATAAATATAAATTACCTTCATTTTCTGCTTATTGCGTATCTTATCATATGCGTGTACATCATGTGACCATTAACAAGGAAAATCATGCTTCCAGAATCATGTTTCCTTGCTTGCTAGAGGTATGCTTGTTATTGATGTAGCTCAAGACACCTACACCTTAGTTTCTATTTCTATTAACTGTATGTAAATATGTTTCCATGACATCTCTAATGTATCAATCAATACTTGTTTCTTAAAATTGTGATAAAATTGAAAACAAATAAAAAACCTTGAGGAAAGACACCTCCACCTTTATTCCCTGTCTATACAGTTGCTGGTCTAAATGCTTGGAAGGCACTGAAACCTTGCACTGAAGGGAGTAATCTCTGTGGCTTTAAACTATGTCTTGGAAACTGCACAGATGTCTTCATTCTTCAGGGTGAGGTGAGCTAGATTCGAGTTGAGTTTCTTGTTTAAACTCCTGGTATCGAGTCGTAACACCTTAAGCCATGTACTGTATGTCCCGACACTGGCGGACAATAAAAAGTAGTATGTAGAAATGGACTGTGCATCTTTTGCAATAGCTTCTAAACAGCATGCAAATGGTTTAGGGTCACTACTAAATAGAAGCGTGTTTACTGCCCTACATATTTTAAATACTAACTAGTATTACTGCAGAAAACAAAACCAAAAGCAAATGAAACCAACAAATATTAGAAGTATTTGCTGGGATAGCACTACTCCATTAGCATTTAGTTTACAGGGATAGGTGCTGCCATATACATTAATTAGAGCTAGAACTGAAAATGATTACAAGAACTAAAGATAAATTAGGAAGGCAGAGCATTTCAAGTTAAAAGCCCAATGAGGCATCATGCAATCTGAAAATTCATAAGGCCAAACAATGCTGAAACTATCTATTTGCAGCATTTCTTCCATAAATTAGAGGAACAGAATACCAACTAATGGTATTGTGCTGACAGGATATTTTAATACATCGTAGAATGCTTTACTTGATGGGACACAAGTGGGGTGAATAGTACCTCCTACTGCTTGTAAAGACTCCTTAAGTAAATTTATTTAAAAAAATAATAAAAAATAGATACTGAGAGGACTGATCACTCTTAATTACTCTTAAAAAAGAACTATTTAGAATACAATGAAGAGATTAGATTTTGATTAAATTTTTATTCTAAAATGTTAAAAAAATATACAAAATAAATAGTTCATATCTAACATAGCAACAAATATAAAAAAGAATAAACCCAAAAGAAATTGAGAGATCCCCATATGCCAACAGAAGAAAAAAAAAAGAGACTAAAGAAGAAAAACAGTCGGGCCACTATTTCTGTAAATGTTTTATATATATTTTGCAAATGTCATTTCAAGAAAAAAGTATAAAAGAAAGATTTTCAGAGTGTTAAATGACTATTGCCAGTACATGTCGAGCATTATTGACTGCAATATGTTTAGAAAGTCATCCAACATCTCAGATAAAAATATCTATGATGAGAAGATACACTAATATTACATAAGCCAAAAAAACAAATCCACGGCCAAGGAAGTAGGAAACAGCACAGTGATAAGTCTGGAGAAGAATATCCTTTAATAATATCTTGTTCAAGTGTCCATTACCAACAGATTAATACATTAATGTTGTTATCTAGCAGCATGATGTTAATTCCAAGAATTCACCCTAATAGATTTTATGAAGAAAGATTTTAATGTTTTAAACATGTATATTATTGTCCTAGACATATCGGGGGCATTAATCCTCAGAATTTAAACCTGTTTATTACTTGCAATGTTGCATAGAATGCAATCCGGACAATATATTATTTTTTAGTTTAATGCAACCTATTTAATATACGAAATGCATTCACTATTTTAATTCCCAGCTTGGAAAGTATTTTTACTCACAAACCGGTTTTGCAATATATCTTGTTTTTTATATTCATTTTTAAAGAAACTTCTTAGTATGTACCTTTAAATGTATCAATCTATTTTGACAACATACACTTTCAATTAAGACCTTGCTTAGTACAATATTTAAGACGTATTGCTGAATGGGATGTTTGTATCACTTTAAAAAGCTCAGGACTGCCTGAGCGAAAGCGCTTGTGTTATTTTGCTTCGTGAACTGTGTTTATTAAAGGATATTCTTCTCCAGACTTATCACTGTGCTGTTTCCTACTTCCTTGGCCGTGGATTTGTTTTTTTGGCTTTTGTTGCTTTGGTTTTTGACTAATATTACATACCTGATTAATGAGGTAGAGTATGCATCAAACTCATTCAAGCCTATTAATAATTCCTAAGGAGTGGGAACAGATCTGCTTGTTCTACACAATAGCTCCAACATCTGGATGAATATTTGTTGCTTCAAGAAGAAAAAATAAATAAGTATACATTCTGCATGGAACAATCAATGCAATGTAACAACAAAGCAACATTTCCTTTTATAAAATCCAAAGTTTCTTCTAACTTAATGCTGTATTCAGAAAACTTGTGTTATTGTGGCAAGGGAACTTGTGTGATGAGTGGCCAGATACAGGGTATGTATGATTCAGAAAAAATATCTACACATGGCCACATCCTGCAGCATTGTATGGCACAGTATATGCTAATAGCCATATAATAATATTGTAATAAGTATCATTATTAAAATGAGCATCTCTTTGTATACTAATCAGGTAAAACATGATAATGGAGTTACTTAAAATGTATAATGTCATGTAATGCAGCTGCACCTGTTGCAATTTGCAAAATGTCCATGGTTAGACTGAATTATTAAGCTATGCTACTTGTTGCTGCAGCTTTAGTAAAAGTGTATCTGCAAGATTTTTTTCTTTTTGCTGCTGCTGCCATGTTTGAAAGTGCACAGGTTTGATCCCTGGAGGCACAGAGTCATCCTCTTCTGCTTAGCATTTCATGAAATCTACAACACTGAAATTATGGACTGATACTGTGTTGATATAAACACCATTCAAAAAATTGTAGATATGTGCTGGTCTCATTTGCAGGCTAGTGGAAATGAATGCACATCTATTCCAGTGGGTATTAAGGCACATGTGGCTTTAAATATAATAGCTGCAGGCACCTTTCTGTAACCTATTGGAGATGCAGTTGGGAAATCTCAGGCATCTGCCTCAAGAGTCCTCCATCAGCAAATCAGTCCCATGCATCAGCATGTGGGGGAACATATGTGTTTCCCATTTACACCAGAGAAGAGAGCCGATACCATGCAGAATTTCTACAACATAGCGAATTTCTCTGATGCAGTGGGGCAATAGATTGTACCCACATTGAAATAAAGGCCCTGCCTGGTGAAATGGATAGGACGTACATGAACTGCAGTGGGTGTCACACATCATCTGTATTATGTAATATACAGGGTATCATCTACTATGTGGGTGCATGAAACCTAGGTTGCTATTACAGCTCCTACATATGATACAACTGTGATGTGTACCAATGGGCTCTGAGGGGTGACTTTCCACAGGGGCATCTTGTGGGTGCTGCAAGATATGCCCTGGAACCCTATCTAATGACACCCATAAGAAATCCAGAAAAAAAAGACCATGGGTGTAACCATGCATAATCTCAAGCAAGAAATATTAATGAGTATGTGTTTGGGGTGCTGAAGACATGCTTTAGCTATCTTGATTCATATGCTGGTGTCCTGCAGTATGACACATGTTCAAAAATTGTGTCCATGTGTGCAAGGTTACACAATATTATACTTAGGTATAAGTAGGGTGGGCACTTACAGAGGCAGCAGGTCCAAGCATAGCAGGTAAAGGAAGCTGAATCAGATGAGAAGTCAACAGTAGGAGATTATCATGCCAAATGCAGATAGACACAGTAGCCCATACCACTATCAAAGAGGTAACAGCTTGCACACAGCTTCACAGCATAGAATACAGCAGTGAAGCAGACACAATACAGTAAAAATGATGCATGCAAAACCAACACTAGGCAGTGCCTACTCATGCATGGACCACAATGTGTATCAGACACAGCCAACCCAAACACCAGTGCAGAAAGTACAAGGCACAGTTATCGGCATTTGGACTGGTGGAGAAGGTAACAGAGGAGTGCATGTCTTTCACAGGGAAGTATGTGAATGTGAGTACTGAGAAGTATAAAAGTAAAATGAGCTATTCCATGAAATGTCAGTATTGAGGGAGGAGGGCCTTTAATTTTGGGAAGGGATGGTGTCATTGAAGGTCTGTGATGTAGTGGGGGCTGTAGTGATGTGAATGTGGGTCTGTATGGCCATGGTCTCAACAGTAGCTGCAATGCTGCATCATAGTCTACTCAACAGGCCCAAGGCATGCATGGAAGTGGGTACAGAATCACATGCATGCCTCCACCCATGAGAGGTACCAATACCCTAGTTTGATGTTGGTGTGCTGCATGACCTTGGCTTGATGTCGGTTATGAGATGTGCCACCATTATGACAGCCATAAATACAGGAATGGCCTCACTTGGGAGTAGATACCTACACAAGAGATGTTACTATGAAAGTGCTTGCACTGAGCGAACGGGATCTTGGTCATCTATGGCCATGTTGGCTAAATTCTGTGACTGCAGCATATGTCAGGCTACATGGGCAGCCACTTGACCCTGGCAGGAAAGTGAGCAAAGACACTGCATGTTCCAGTGTGTCACTGAGTCTGTCCAAGAAATCATACTCATGGGGCATGCATTACCTCAATATTTCAGCCGTGGTTGTGGTTGCACTAGCTTGTATTCTAATGTAGCCCTAAAGAAATGCTGGGTTATGGGGACTGACACACTGACCTCGTTGGCATGTGGCACCATGTCTCAAGCCAACACCATTACCCTCCCATGCTTACCTCTCTGTCCATAAGTGCTAGGGGTTGATTCTGACATCTGTCAAATTGGGGCTGCACACTTCCCTGATTAGTTGTATCTCCATTAATCTTTATTCCCTGTGATGTGTGGGCAGCCTGGGTATCCACAGGCATGCAAACTGTGTCTATGGTCTAAAATACTGATGCAGTGGTCACATTTCCTGTGTCCAGTGCACACTCTGTTCTCCCTAACTGTTCCATCTCACCCCAAAATTATTATCAGAGGCTACAGATCCTCCAGCATCAGACAGGAGCAGTTCCACAGTGTTGCCAGACAATCACCTGTGAATATACCAAAGCTCAAAATGTCCAGTGTAAATATGGCCCAACACCAGAAGTATAAGTGAAACTAAGAGTTTTCCAAAATAAAAACATGATAAAAAGTAATAATTTATATTCATACTTTGTGCAAATGGCTGTAGATTTTGAACCCCTGATGTACCTGTATACTATGATACCTTTAATAAGTTTTATAGTGAGTAAGAGATACAGAGACCTTGTAGGTAATGATACATAGAAATAAGTCTACATATCTGGGGCATCTGCAGTGTAGAATCTCTGGGGCCTATCCAACTCTGCTCAACATCCAACACTTCAATGTAGGATTCCACTGAGGTGCCACTCCCCTTGAGAGAGAATACCTCAGTCTCCATGACAGGTAATACTCACAACATCCCCCCACCTGCTGTTCCCATGCAGGAGTTGTGTTCTTTGTCGGGCACCCTGCATCATATTAATGGCCCTGCAGCACACTATTTTATAACCACAGTCCTGCCCACCAACCATGTTGATGTTAGTTACAATGGTTAGAATGTCTTCATGAGCTGGCCAGATGCTTGTAGGCCAAATAGCCATCAGCCATAGAGAAGTACGGCCTAGCACCACATTTGACTTATCTGAGAACATGAACTTACATGTGGATGATCTCCCAACAGATTCACTGCTATGTTTCTGCTCTGCCTGTTTTTTAGCCATTGCTATCCTGGTATAGAAAACACTGGAATTGATAGTCCTGTTCCTGCATGGCAATCCCCATTGTGGTGACATGTGGCATGCTATGCTGATAGGAGGATGACGATATGCAGAGGGAACCACCCATGTACTGTAAGTAGGCCTTCTGTTAGCTACACATTTAAATTTACACTGCATGCTATCCACAAACATTACACAATGCTCTTTTTACATATGTAGCTTCTGAAGATATTGAACAGAATAGGTAGCTGCACAGGAGAAAAGTGAAGCACCTAAGAAAGCACTGGGGTGAGAATATGTGCTTCAGACTCTCTATCTTTGAACATTAATAGTATTAGGGATTAATTCCCAAAATGGATACCTTTCATATGGCAGTACCACTTCTGTCATCAAAGGTAGCAGTATGACTGTTTAATGTTATTAGTGTGTCTGTATATGCATCCTGTCATTTATGTGAACTAGTGGTCAGGTTGCTAAAGCTGTACTCCCACATTGTAATGAGGGCTGGAGTGTGCAGTCCTCCTAGCTGGTTTATAATGTTTATTTTACTGTCCCATTATAATAACTACAGCAGTAAACTGGGAAAATATGTATGATCATCATTATTGATTGAGTGGACATCTTTAACAATATAGTTGTTTCCTTTGCATATAACCTGTGACTGAAATGTTAAGCCTGAGTAGCATGGTCTCTTTTATATATGTGCATTTGTATCAGACTGCATTATTTCATCTTGTGCTAGAGACATGTTGGTTTGTGTGTCTCATCACATTCATCATCTAGTGATTAGAATGCAGGTGATAATGCCTGTTGGTTCACATTGACCTCAGTTGTATATACTACCAGCCTTGTTAAACTGTAAGGTGTTTAAATGTATCATACTCAATGTATATAAAAGTGTTTGTATTACTGTATCTGTTCTAATTTTCGAAAAAAAACAACCCCTCCCAAAAAAAAAATCCTATCTCTCTACTCGTTTCCTGCCTTTCTATAACCAGTAGAGTCCGTTTTTCAGATTTTGATGAATTCTGGCCTGTTTTGTAGTTTCTGTGTTGCCCAGACGTTACTAAGATAGAGGGATGCTTCTCTGTTCATCAGTGAGAGTGGTGAACTTTGAGCAGCCTATCTGTCGCTGGAGGAGTGGTTTCAGCTCAGAATCTGTAGTTTTATTGGCCATTTTGGGCTATTTCTATCCCTTTCATCTTTCTGTTTAAAAACCCATGTTTGTGCAGTTTTGCACTCTGCAAAGTGCGGCTTAACTACGGTTAAACTATTCCCGGTGCCAGAAAGTCTGCTCTTCAGATTTTCCCTTAGAACTAGCCAGTTTTCTAGTTTTAGCACTCAAAACTTTTTCTTTGTGCTCAGCACTTGTCCAAAACTCATTCCAAGCACTAAATAATCTACAAATTACTGCAGCACTCAACTTTCCTCACTTATCAAGAGGAAAATAGTTTTTAGTACTTAAATTAATAAGCACTAACCAGGCATGTCTAAGGGTCAGATCCAGGTGTTTTTTCCTGTCCACCTGATGAATCTGGGCATCTTGGGGCAATGTGGCAATTGCCTCATGTACACTGACAACCCTCTCCTCCTAACAACCAGCACTACAACCTGGGAGAGATGCACTTATATAGCCAAACTGGAAGCCAAACTCTCTCCAGCCAAGACTGGACTAGACAGTCAAGAGGAGAAGGTAAACACCACACTGTGCTCAACACATAGTCCATCAAATCCTACACCACCCAAACCCAGACATAGTAACACAAAACACACACCTACATTCACGGAGGCTCTCAATAAAAATCTGCCTAAACAACAGAGACCTCCAAAGCTGAAACACAAGCAGCCACCATCCCACAACACTACCCGAACAACACATAGCCCACAAAATCAGTGTGCCACTCAACCTCAGCCCATAAGGCAAAACAATGTACCCAACACACTAGTCATAGGTGGCTCTATAGTCAGGCAGGGTCTATATCATATAGTCAAAATTCCAAAATATCGAACAACATAAGTTGGAACTTGGAATTTCAAAATATGATAGCATCGAACACTCAGAATAGCAAATTTTTTCCGAGGGAAATAATTTGCTGTTGTGAGAAATATACACACAACACAAGCACACCACAATAAATAAACCACACACATACAGTTAACAAAACCCAACCCTACACTAAACCATACATACATTCCTAACTATCCACTTACCTTAACAAACACCCTGACCCTAAGGTCTGTAACTATTGCACACATACCCTACGAAACTATACACAAACAAATGAATACACACACATAAAGTTAACAAAACCCAACCCTACACTAAACCATTCATACATTCCTAGCTATCCACTTACCTTAACCTGCACACTAACCCTAAGGTCCATAACAATCGCACACATACCCTACAAAACTATATACAAACTAATTAATGCACACACATACAGTTAACAAAACCCAACCCTACACTACACCATACATACATTCCTAACTATCCACTTACCTTAACCCACACCCTAACCCTAAGGTCCATAATATTGCACCACAGTGGAGGAAATAGCGAAGCCACGGAACAGCCCACTGAAAGTTTGCCCTAGGTAAAATTTCGATGTTCCAGGGCTTCGCTATTTTCATCCTTTGATGTAGTGGGTTTGATATGATAACATTCGAAGTTTTACAACTTCGATGTTATAATATAGACACGTCAGGCACACTGATGTTCCTCTCATTAGGCTAAACAAGGAGAAAGTTACTGTCAGCTGCCTGTTGGGTGCTAGAATCCACCATATAATGCACGAACTCAGGTCATTCCACAACAAGTACAACTATAACTCTGTCATTGTCCATGTTGGAGTTAATGACCTGAGCAGTATCTCCCTGGACTACATGAAAAGAGACATGAAGGAGCTCTCTGACTATGTGGCCCATGCAGGTATAACACTAGCCCTGAGTAGCATCCTGCTATCACCTAGAATAATACCACAGTACAAGGACAAAATGATTGACTTCAACAATTGGCTAAGCTTCTGGTGTCATTCTAAGGGGATCCAGTATCTGTCTGCCTGGGATGACATGATCAACAGGCCACGATGCTTTGCCAGAGATGGCCTGCACCTGTCGCCTCTGGGATTCCGGATACTGGCTAAGGCTCTTGCCACCCCTATAGTGCCTTTTTTAGGCAAGGCTCAAATGTCAAATGCACCAAAATCTAAAGGTAATGCTACTCAATGCTAGAAGTCTAAACCTCAAATTGCACTCACTTGAGGCACTCCTTAAGATGGAGAACATCGACATCTGTGCAGTGACAGAGACCTGGTCTAAGGATCAGGAGAGCACCTCTGCATTACCAGGCTACAATTCTTACCACACCTTTTGGCCAACTAACCTGGACTGAAACACTAAAGGAGGAGGTGTGTCCATTTTCATAAAGGATATCCACACCTCCAGGCTAGTTGCTCAACATAATGCATCCAAAATTATCCAAGTACAATTAACACTGGGCAAGACTGCAATTCAAGTTGTAGCTTGTTACAGATCCTCCACCATGCCCCAGGATGCCCATTCCATGTTTCTCAATATACTGGATAATATTAAGGTACAGCCTAATACCCTAATATTGGGAGATTTCAACTACCCCACCATCAACTGGGAAAACTACTCATGTACTAACTCATTTGCTCAACATTTTCTGAAATTCATCAGTTCCAGTGCCCTGGATCAGCCTATCCATACCCCCACCAGGGGCAGCAACATCCTGGACCTGGTCATTACCAATATGGGTAACAGATGCTCCAAGCCAGAGGTCAACTCCTCGCTGGTCAGATCCGACCACAAGCTAATCACCCTAGACATCCATATCCTGCCCCCATCCCCCATTAAGGAAACCACCATAAAAAACTTCTCCAAAGCCAACTTCATGCTGCTTAAGACAGAAGTGGCTAACTTCACAACACCCATACAGACGGAAAATAGAGGCATAACTGCTGAATCATATACAAATGCACTGTATAAGCACAAACACAAGTGCATGGATCATGCTATCCCCAAAAGAACCAAGATGCTAGCCTCCAAAAAAGGAAGCCAATCTGGTGGTCCCCTGCCATAAACAAACTCTACAACAGAAGGAAGAAACTGTTGCAAAGAAAAAAAAAAAAAAAAAAAAAAAAAGAGTAAAATCCCATGATTGCAGGAACTCCCTGGTCAGCCTCAGTAAGAAGCTGAGATCCCTTGTAAAATCCTCCAAAGCCAGTTACGAATAAAATTGCCATGGAGTCTAAAGACAACCACAAAGCATTCTACAGCTATGTCAAGAATCTCAATGGCAACAGTCAGAACTGCTCTGAGCTACAGCACAATGGCACTAGATTTACTGAACCAACTGATACTGCCAACATCCTGGCAGACATGTTCAGTGCAAACTTTACTCCCCCTCACCCCCCAAAGGGCCCATCTCCATAACAGAAGATTGCAAAGCCCCTGAAATCACTGCCACACAAGTAAAGACCGCATTCTCCAAAGCTAAGAACACAGCAACCATGGGACCAGATAACATCCCAGTCTGCATTCTGCACAAACTGCACACAGCCACAGTTATCCCACTCCACAAAGGGGTTGCCACCACTGACCCCGGCAACTACTGCCCCATTAGCCTGATGAGCCTGGTCTACAAGGCCATGGAACGCATCATCCTGGAGCTTATAAACAAAGACATAGGTAACCTTCAAACTCTGGACCCCACTCAATTTGGGTTTTTAAAAGTTAGAGTATGCCTCCTAAACCTGATTGGCTTCTTTGAAGGAGTCATCATAGCCATAGACGAGGCTAAAGTGGTGCAGACAGCCTATCTTGACCTCACCAAGGCTTTAGATGCCATCCCCTACTCTGGTATTATAGATAAACTCACTGGACTGAGCATAAATCCTTAAGTTACAAGATGGGTGGCCAACTGGCTCACTAACAGAACCCACACAGTGAAAGTAGCCAACTCCAAATCCAACTTCAGATCAGTGACTAGCAGAGTACCACAGGGTTCGGTCCTGGGTCCTCTCCTGTTCAGTATCTACTTCTCAGAATTCCAGGCTAATACAGCTGGTCTCTGGCTAACAAAGTTCGCAGATGACTGCAAATTAGGACCCATAACAGATTTGCCTAAGGATGTGGACATTCTACAAAGAGGCCTCACTGAGACTGATGCTTGGTGTCAAACTCATGGCCTAAAACTCAATGCCAAGAAGTCGACTGTCATCCCCTTTGGGAAAAACACCATACCCATGAACTACCACATAGGCAGTAGCCTACAAAACACCAAAAGTGTGATAAGAGACCTTGGTACACAGGTGGACAGTATCTCTCCTTTGATAAACACATCGCCACAGTAGACAGGAAATCCTTCGATGTGGCACACCTCATCACAAAAGGGTACTCCTCCAGAAAAAGAGAGGTCATCTTTCATATCTACTCATCAGACCCATTATAGAGTACAATGCCCTGTTTGGCATGTACCTCTGAAGACATCTACAGCAACTAGTAAGGCACAGAAATACCTCACTAAGAAGATTACCAGCCTCAAACAGATGCCATACGCAGACTGTCTAAAAAAACTCCAGCTCTACTCCATCACATATTGCCTACTCCGAGGCAACCTCTGCCTAACATGCAAAGCCATGTCTAACCCAGATCTGATGGACATGCTACACTTAAAGAAATCCCAATCTCTCTGGGCCACATGCTCCAGGGACCTAAACCTTGTCACCACAATAAACAGAACATGTTGGAGGGGTAGATTCCTGTCCCAGAGACTTTCCATGCTCTGAAACAAACTATCCATTCAGGTCAAGCAAAGCTCCTCATTAGCCCTCTTTAAGAGAAATCTTGACAATTGGATGGGAAACAGAAAATTCACCCCAGGGATCACTTCTGTGGCTCTGCTCAACAGGGGCACAGGAAAATAATTTTCTTGGGTGGCGAAAGACAGGGAACTGCTTTTGGCTAGGCTTATATAAGCCCTAGGGCTGATAGCCTAATACTTATGTATGAACATATATATATATATATATATATATATATGAACATATATATATATATATATATATATATATATATGTATGAACATATATATATTTATATATATATATATATATATATATATATATATATATGTATGAACATATATATATATATATATATATATATATATATATATATATATTAGTTTCAGTTTTTCATTGTATTTTTACTTCTCAGCCCCTTTTTTTGTCACTATCCATTTCCTTGCATACATTTATTTCATTATCTTGCTTTTTCACTATTTAATTTACTGTTAAATGCAGCAGCATCATGACCTGTACACATTCCTTCAGCAATGTCTGTTGATCCCCAAAAGGTGGCAGTAACAGCACCACCACCACCATCACCGCCACCAGAAGCACCCAGCAAATCTGGGTCCCAGCCTGCCACATTCACCTTCATATCTTCTGTCCTCCCTGTACCACATGCTTTGGGTAGCCCTGCAATCAATCCTGATACAGTTGTACCTGCTAGTAGCAGTGCCAGCAGAGGTGACACCTTTGTCACCCATTGGCATCTGACAGACATTCTGAATGAGATTACAGAAAGGAGACTGGATGCCCCAGTTGGTCAAATGGAGAAACTCTTCTAACAAGTCATTGAGTTGTGTCCCTGTACAACACTGTCTTCACCATCTGAGACAAAGACCAGTGGTGACAAGTAATCTCACACTGGTTTCAACTGACACAGATTAAAAAAAAGTCAGCTGATAGGCCTTTGAGGCCAGCAGTCTTGTTCTTTTAAGTGTTAATATTGCTAATATTGCTAATTTAATATTACCACAAAGGGCACGTAATTAATGTTTACTTCTCTTTTGAGAGAGGGTTATAGCAAGTATATATTATGTCATTAGCAGCAGACCATGTAATATGCTTCCCTATTATATCGATGAAAGTTTAGCTTGTCAAAATGCCAAACATCGACAGCTAAACTCTGAAACAGCAAAACTGTGAACAACCGCCTAAACAAATTTTTTCCCATGGAAAAAATTTGGTTGGCCAATGGACACCACAAAAACTTTTAAAACTTAATTAAATTGAGGGCTTTGCCCCCCCACACACCCATGTGGGGGGCTGTGCACCCCACATTCCTCCTAACTAAATATACTAACTCCAGTATCACTGTACATTGGGGAAAAGGGCAAATTCTTGGTAAAGGCCAAGCAAATTTTTTCCCTGTAAAAAAATTTGCTTAGGTGGCCATTCACGATTTTGCCATTTTGGAGTTTACCTGTCGATGTTTGGCATTTTGACAAGCTAAACTTTCATCAGTATAATAGGGAACCTATAATATTGTAGGGTGTGGGGGGTGCTTCATTCCAGAGCGTGTTGTCCTTTAGATAAGACATAGGTGCTTCATTCATGAGTGTGTTGTCCTTCAGATAGGGCATAAAACTTAGGTCCCATCTGCTTCAGCTAGTAATAGCTTGGGTGGATGTAAATGATCCCATGGCACCTGTCAAAAAGAGTATTTTTTTTTTTTTCTTTGTGAACGTTCTTATATTTCATATTATTTACATATTTACATATTGACATATTTACATTATTTATATAAATCACTCAGTACATCATCAACTTCTTTTTATGTGTTCCCCCCAGGCTTTTACCCAAAACCAAAACCATATTTTTCCAATATTTTTGTCACTGTCCATTTTCCATTGTATTTTATTTCATTACGTCTCTCGTTCCAAATTGTCCATGTTACCTAAAATATAATTCTGTCCATTTTATTTGCCTTCTCTTGAGATCTTGTTCCATAGTCATTATATTCTATCATGTCCATATTTAACATTTTGAATTTCAGATACTCTTTAACCAAATCATGTTTACATACTTCTTTCCACAAGTCTTGAATTCTTTCACATTTTAAAAATACATGTTCTGTAGTTTCTAATTATTTAAACTTATTACATATTATATCTTGTTTACTTTTGTATATGCCATATTTGCTTTTACTGGTAATTTACTTAAGGACAACCTCCACAAAAAAATCATTCTTTCATTATTTTATAATTTGCATATCTCATCATTATTGCTTTTTTCTTACTTGCTTCTAACTCTTTCTACAGATCAACAAAATAAAAAAAATCACAATCTTAATATACCATTCCTTTCAATTCTTTTCTATTACAATCTTTTTTTGTTTCCATAACACAATGACACTTTTACTTCTTTTCTTCATTTTCATGCCTTTCCAGATTTGCTTGTGTTTACCATATATTACTGTCTCTACCAAATTCTTATTATCTTTCATAACTCCTTTTAATACTTTAAACATATTTAAAGAGGCAGCATGTACATTTGGGTTTATCAATCCCAGCCCACCGTGTTCTTCTTTCATGTATAAAACTCCTCTCTTTACATGGTTCAGTCTTGACCCCCAAATGAATTAAAATATTGTCATCATAATTTATTTTTCATACCTCACTGGTATCATATAAATGCTTACTGTACAAAATATGAGAGAAATTTACAGTACTATAATCTGAACAATGGTATATATTAAAGATCCACATAATGTACGCCCTTATAAAATCTACTTAGAGAAGTATTATCTGTCTATCTACTGAATGATTCTCACACACAAAGAAGAGAGGATGAAAGAAAAAAAGTTATGGTTGATAAGAAATAGGTGTACACTTTCTAGGAGGCTTGGAACAGGTACACTTTCAGTTTGAGCATAGGTGGTGGTGAAGGGAAATATTGAAAGAGGTGTGCTTTTGAGCTGTTTTGCAAATGTTGTGTTATATATGCAGGTCGAATTTCATGTGTTCATCAATAGTGACCCCAAGGAGTTTTGTGTGGGTGATGACTTTAATTATGAACTTACTGTGAGACTAGATGGTGAAGTCAGACTTATTTAAAAAGGTTGTCTTTTTTAGGGGTGAATAACATGTTTTCTTTGGGTTCAGGGCTAGGAGGTTGTTGTGCATCTAAGATTCAGTGGAAGAAAATGATATATATGAAAATCTATATGTTTTCCAGAAAGCAATCATTTCTTTAATTCTTTTAATAATCGTGTCCTATTGCTCATGTTTATATTCACTTTTATCAGATACTATCCCCAGTATATCTATACACTTTTCATATATTCTACACCTCCTATTATCCCTTTATAACCAAGATGTTTGCTTTTCTCCTTATTTATACTGAAATTTTCTTTAATATGATACTTAATTTTTCATTTATTTCTTCCATCCATGATTTATTTTTAGTAATTATTACAATGTTATGTGCATAAGTATGCATTATTGGTATTTGTACCCCCTTCATCATTTTATATCCTACATTACCTTTCATGTTATTTATTTCCACCATTACTAAATTCATAATTAATGAAAATATTACACTGCTAGCTGGATATCCTTGTTTTATTCTACACTCTATTTTCACATCTTCAAAAATCCTACCGTTTATGTTTAATTTCACATAATTTTTTTCATATATTAATTTAATAATTTGTAATACTTTGCCACTAATGATATATTCCTGTAAAATTCTCCATAATGCTTCATACTAGATATTATGATATGCCTTACTTATATCACCTATCATAACCTTTACTTCTTCTTCTTTTTTATTAATAATGCCATCAATTACTTCTCTTATTAACCACAACAAATCCTGACTTACCTTTCCCTTTCTTCCATACACATTTTGATCATATAACCTTTCAGTTTTACATTGTATTATTTTAGCTATTATTCCCATAAAACATTTATAGTCCATATTATTTAACGTTATTGGTCTCCAATTTTTTATCTTATCTTTATTTCCTTTCTTATACATGAATTTTAAAACTCCTATGCAAATTTCCTTGTACTTAATCCCTATTTCCATCCATTCATTCATTATCATTTTTTGACAGTCCTCCATTTCTTTATACTTATTATATTCTATCCCATCTAATTTTGTGGCTGAATTTATGTTAATGTCTATCATAATATAATTCAACTCCTTTATATTTATTTTTTCTCTAAATATTCATTGTCTTCTTTATGAAATCTCTCACCATCATATATTTGCTCTATGCACACTTTTCTTTTGCCATATAAATCTAATATATAGCTCTTAATTATTTCATATATTCCTTCTTGCTACTTAACTTGTTTCGCTCCATTTTCTAATTCTCTTATTATTTTTTCTTTTATTACTTTAAATAAATATGGTGCCACTTCCTCTTTTTTCCTTCTAAGCAATATTATTTAACAAGTTATTCATTTTTTCTTGCTTTTTTGTATATTTATCTTTCTTTTTCATATAATATTCTATCCTTTCCAACTAAACCTTAAAACATTTTCACTTAATACTCTATATTCCTTGTTTCTTTTTCCCCTTCTCTTCTACAGATTCTGAAATACCATTTTATATTTATTTTTAAATTGTATCCACCAAATAGTCCAATTTTCACAGAAAGCTCTCATTCTAATATGTTTCCATAAATCTATAAGCTCTTTTCTTTCTCTTATATCCATTTATTTTTATTAATTCTTTTTATTTATTTTCCTATTTTAATATCTTCCTCATTTTCACAAATTGTTATCCAAATAGCCATATGATCAGAAAATCTGGTATATTTTATTCCTTTTTGAGTAATTTTTAAACTTTCTAATATTAAAAAGTAATACATTTATGTCTTAATTTCATTCCTTTTATATGTCCAGTGTTTATTCCCCATATCTTTAATCATCCACTCCTCATAATTTCTGTAACTATTTTAAAATCACAGTCCTTCTTTTTATTCCTTAGGTTAAAATTAAAGTCACCTGCTTATTATATCCATATTCAGACAAGCAGAATTAAGTACAGTTTTAAACATTGTTTTTCTCTCTTTTTTATCACATGCATATAAGGCTATAATCCTATATAAATACTTTTTCCATCTCAGATCAACCACAGTTATTCTCCCTAGTTCTATTATTATCATATTTACTACCATCATATTCTCTTTATGCAATATACATATACATGAACTGGTTTCTTTACCTATATTCCAAATATTACCATTCCAAAGCCTGTTTGCACCCTTTCTTCTTCTAACAGTCTATTGTCTTCTAACACTATTATTTGAACACCTACAGCTGTACACTAATATATAACATTAATTGTCTTCTTCATATTTTCATACTGTGCACATTTAAAGCTAAAATTTTCAGCTTTATTGAACAGTTATATTAACAATGTTTTTTATCCCTTACCTTTTTTATTTTCTCTTACCATAATATTTTTACATTTTCTTTTTCTTTCCCTATTTTTCCTATATATTTGTTCTTGTCTTTTAGTATATGCCACTCTGACTCTTCTTCACTTGTCTTATCTATTTCTTTTTCTTTATCTATCCATTTAATTTTAAAGGCAACTTCTACATTTTTCATTTGTGATGTAACTTCCTGTACAACAACGACTTCTATCTCTTTTTCTTGTTTAACTTCACTTACAGTTTCTTTTTTTTATTTTCATTTTCTTGTATGTCTGTCTCATACTCTAACCATGAGTGTTCCACATTGCCACATTTTTTACACTTTAATTCATATTTCTCTGCATTATTGCCTATCAGACCATATAAATAACATCTTTTTGTCACATTCATTAATTAAATTATTAACCTTTCTGCAAAAATAACATGTTTTAGATTGTCATCTGTACTTTGCAAACCCTCTATTACCATACACATTAACAATACTAGGTATGTGCACATTGTCATTTTCCATTTTTAAAATTAATCCACATTCCCATTCCCATTCCATAGTTCTCGTTCATTTTATATTTTAGTAATGTCTATCACTTCTTTACATATTGTTTCTTTCAGTTCTTTTGCTTTCACTTCAGCCTTAAACTGAATCAAAACCCTTTTTATGTTTGTCTAAAAAGGGTTGTACAAGATATTCTGACCACAGAAAGTCTGTTTTCTTTTTTTATAACCCCCCCTCAATTTTTTTCCATAGCCTCCTCATTTTAAATATCAAGTCACAGAATTTCTTTTTGTTAATTAAAATGAAAGCTCTTACCTCTTTAACTTTAACCCTAGTGGTACTATAACATTGTGCCATACCTCATATCTGTCCAAACCTTCTTCCTTTTTACTGCTCACCCAAACAACACATTTCTTCTTTGTTTGCTTTATTTCCCTCTCCTCTTTGATGGTTTCTTCCATTGTTTCAGCATAAGTCTTTTTCTCTGGAACCTTCTCTGGCTCATTTTCTTCTTCTATTTTTGCCATAATCTTACTCCAGGATACTGCAGCTCCACTTTCTGGCTCACTCTGGTTTATCATTTCCTCCAGGTAAACATCCTGCAGCCCTCCTGAGTGGAGGATTGAAACAATGCATTGTTCCACTGTTTCTGTTGATTCAAACACTACTTTCACCTCTGCATTTACCTCTGTTTCCTCCTCAACATTTTCTCCACTTGAAAACAATGTTTTATCTGCTTTCAAATCTTTTAAGAACATTTCTGGTAGTGATTCTACCATTTTGACTTCATTTTCAACAACTTTCATTTCAGTTTCAGCAAAAGCTAAATCAGCCATGTTTGTCCCTGTTCCTCCTGGCTGCCTCTGTGCCTGGAACAGGAACAGGAAGTCAGGTGTGTCACACACAAACTCTTCTTCCTACTACCAAGAGTAGGGGGGTTATTTGTATACATATATACAATTCATATTTTTACATATTTACATATTTACAATATTTACATATTTTAACATCATTCAATATAGTGATATTTCCACTTTAAGTATTCCCACTCTTTTAGCCACAACCAAGGCCATATTTTTCCAGTAATTTTGTCAATGTCCATTTTCCATTGTATCTGATTTCATTACTTCTTTCTTTGCATTAAGTCCATGTTACATAGAATATGATTCTGTCCATTTTCTTAGCTTCATTGTGGGATCTTTTCCTATAAAACCCATACTCTATCAGACCCATGTTTAACATTTCAAAATTGAAATAGCTTTTAATCAAATTGTGTTGACATACATCTTTCCACAGTTTTTTTATTCTCTCACATTTTAAAAAACATGTTCTGTAGTTTCCAATTAATTTCATTTATTACATATTCTATCCTGTTTTCTCTTTAGCATATTTGCCCCCACTGATAATTTTCCTGTGGATAACCTCCACAAAAAATCATTGCACTTTTTAATTATTTTATAATTCCTGTATCTTGTCATTATTGCTTTCGTCTTACCTATCTCTAATTCTTTTCATGGATCCACCAAATAAAAGGATATCATAATATTAACATACCATTCCTTTCTGTTCTTTTATATCATACTCCTTTTTTAATTTCCACAATACAATTCTACTGTAAAATTTTTTTCATTTCTTCATTAATTACACTTTTACTTGTTTTTTTTTTCATTTCCATTTCTTCCCAAATATTTCTACATTTACAATTCATTATTGTTTCTGTCAAATCTTTATTATTTTTCATTATTCCTTTTAGTATTTTATACATACTTAAAGAGGCTGCATGCACAATCGGCTTTATCAGCCCCAATCCCCCTTGTTCATCGTTCATATACAAAATTCCCCTTTTAACTGGGTTCAATCTTGACTCCCAAATAAATGAAAAAAATGCCTGTATAATTTATTTTTCATGTTTCATTGGTATCATATAAAAATTTGCAATATAAGCTATTTTACCTAGTATGGTGTTTATTAAATGAATGCTGCGGTGGTACGGCGGTTGTGTTGTTACCTCACAGCAAGAGGTTCTCCCGTTCGATTCTCGGCTGGGCTAGGGAGTGCCTTCTGTGTGGAGTCTGCATGTCCTCCCCGTGGTTGGGTAGTGTTAAAAAGACATGCGTGCGTAAATTGGTGTGCCTTCGTTGAAGGTTGGGTGTCGAGCTGGCACCTCGGCATTTCATAAAAAAAATCTACTGCCAATCATTAGCGGACTGGAGTTCAGCTCTGGCGACCCCTTACCGGGAAAAGCCGAAAGACGAACACCAACATTGTGTTTATTAAATGTGCTTTCTTTTGTATAAAAATCTATATGTCTTCTAGAATGTGATTGTGTCTTTGATTCTTTTAATAACTTTATCCCATTGTTTATGTCTGTATTCTGTCTTTGCAAATATTATGCCTAAAACATTTAGGCACAGTGGTGCAGCGGTAGTGTTGTTGCCTCACAGCAAGAGATTCTGTGGTTCAATTCTTGGCTGGGGTTCCTTCTGTGTGGAGTCTGCATGGCCTTCCTGCATTCATGTGGGTTTCCTCCGGGTGCTCCAGTTTCCTCCCACATTACAAAGACTTGTGTTTGGAGCATTTCTCCCCGGGCCTCTGCTGAAAATTGGCTTTGTTCCAAATCAGACATTTCCGGTTAACAAATGTTAAATAAATAAAATCTATACTCTTTTCATTATATTCCACACCTCCTATAATACCTTCATACCCAAATTCTTTGCTTTTCTCTTTATTTATGCTTAAACCATTTTTTCAACTGTGTACTCAATTGTTCATTATTTTTTTCATCATCCAGACTTTATGTTTTGCTATTACTACAATATCATCAGTGTAAGTATACATTATTGGTAACTGTATCTCCTTCATTAGTCTATATCCTCCTTTACTTGATGTTTTATTAATTTCCCTTACAACTGTGTTTACGGTTATAACAAAGACCATACTGCTTGCAGGACATCTGTGTTTTATACCACACTCTATTTTCAAATCTTTCCCAATCCAACCTTTTACATTCAATTTCACATAACCCTTTTCATATATTAATTTTATTGTTTGTAATATTGTTTCACTTATGTTGTATGCTTGCAAAATTGCCCATAATGCTTTATACTGAATATTATCATATGCCTTACTGACATCACCTAGCATGACTTTTGTTTCTACCTTTTTATTAATAATATCATCAGTTACTTCCCTTATTATCCACAATAGGTCTTGCTTCCCCTTTCCTTTTCTCCCAAAGAAATTCTGATCATATAAGCTTTCTATTTTACATTGTAGTCTTTTAGTGACTATTGTCTTGAAAATGTTATAATCTGTGTTATTCGGTATAATTGGTCTCCATTTTTTTTATTTCATATTTATCTCCTTTCTTTAATATAACTTTTATCATACCTATGCACATTTATTTATACTTAATTCCTCTTTCTAGCCACCCATTTATTACTTCTATAAAAACATTTTTTGCCAGTCATACATTTCTTTAGACATACTGCATTCAATTCCATCCAAACCTGTAGCTGAATTAGCATTAATATCTCTAAAGATCTCATACTACTCATTTATATTTATTTTTCTCTTTAACTATTCATTATCTTCCTTATTTGCCTTATTATAAATTTGGTCTGTGTTAACTTCTTTTCTACTATATAAATCTAATTCTTCTTCTTCCAGCTTTTTCCTGGTTAGGGGTCACCATAGCAGAACACCTGTCCACTCATGATTGGCAGTGGAGTTTTACAGTGTTGAGTTGCCAGCCCAGCACCCAACCTTCCATGGAAGGCACACACACATGCACTCACACCTAGGGTCCATTTAGAGTGTCTAATCCACCTACAGTATGTCTTTGGGATGTGGGAGGAAACCGGAGCACCTGGAAGAAACCCACGTGATGACAGGGAGGACATGCAGGCTCTGCACAGAAGGCACTCCAGCTGAGGATTGAACCAGAGAACCTCTTGCTGTGAGGCGGCAATGCTAACCAGTGCACCACTACGGCCGCCCACTATATAAATCTAATACATATTCTCTAATTATATCATATATTTCTCATTGTTTTTAACTTAATTCCCTTCTTTATTTTTTAATTCTCTTATATCTTTCCTTTTTTTACTATCTTACATAAATATGGTGCTATTTCTTTTTTCATTGAAAACAATATTTTTGCTTATAGAACAATTTATTAACCGTATCATGATTTCTTCTATATATTTCTTTTTCGTAAAACAATTTTTTTACTCTCTATCAAGTCTTTAAATATTTTGACTTAATGTTTTGTATTCATTTTTTTTTCCTTTTCTGTTCTGTACATTCTAAAATATATTTCTGTATTTCTTTCTGAATTGAATCCACCACATTGTCCAATGTTCATAAAAATATCTCATACTGATATAATGCTGCCATAATTCTGTAATTTCTTTTTTCTCCTGAATATAACTCTTTTTCATTTACTCTGTTTATGCCTTTTCCCATTTTAATGTATTCCTCATTTTATGAATTCATATCACCAAATGACCAGAGAACCTATTATATTGAATTCCTTTTTGTGTAGTTTTTAGGCCTTCTGATATCAAAAATAATAATTTCTGTCTTAATTTCTTTTCTAAGTCCAGTGATTATTTTCCCATATTTTTAATTTTCCACATTTCATAATTTCAGTAGCCATTTTAGCATCACAATTATTATTTTACTTTTCAACTTACTGTTAAAGTCACCTGGCATTATTATATCCATGTTAACACAGACATGAACAGATACACCTTTAAACATTGTTTCCTCTTTCTTTTTTTTTGTTACATATGCATATAAAGCTTTTAGTCTATATACATATGTTTTCCTTTTATATCTACTACTGTTATTTGGCCCAGTTCTACTATTGTAATGTCTAATATTTTTATATTTTCTTGCCATAGCATACATATACCTGAACATTTTTCTTTGCCTATATTCCAAATAACAGTACCATTCCAAAGTTTTTCTGCTTTCACTCTTTTTCTTCTGTTAGCAATCTAATGTCTTCTAACACTACTACTTGAGCATCTACTGCAGCAAACCATTGCAAAATTCTAAGTCTTCTCTTAATTTTTTTCATACTGTTCACATTCAAAGCTAATATTTTTGGCTTTATAGAACCGTTATTAGAATAATCTTCTTATCCATTACCTTTCTTATTCTCTCTTACCATTATATTTTTAAATTTTCTTTTTCTTTCCTTAATTCTCTTTCCTATTGAATTTTTCTTGCCTTTTACTATATGCCACTCTGACTCTTCTTCACTTGTCTCATCTGTCTCTCTTTCTTTATCTTTCTATTTGTCCTGCCCTTTAAATTTGAATACCATTTCTGTGTTTTTTTCTTGTATATTATTCTTTTCTAACTCTTTTTCTTGTATAATTTCATTTTCATTTTCTTGTATTTCTACCTATTATAACAATGAGTGTTCTGTATTACCACGTCTTACATTTTACTTAACATTTATTTGCATTGTGACCTGTCTGACCACATAAATAACATATTTTTGTCACATTCATTAATTCAATGATCACTTGTTGGTTGTCCTCTGTACCTCACAAAACATCTATTGCGATGCACATTAATAATACTAGGTATGTGTATCACAGTTCATAATCCTCTTTCATCACAGATTGTAGTAGTATCCATCACTTCTTTACATACTGTCAACAAATATTCTCTCATTTCTTTTGCTCCCACTTCAGTTCTAAACTGAATCAAGATTTTGTTGTTGTTGTTTGCCTGAAAAAGGCTTGCACAACATATTATGACCATGGAAAGTCTGCTTTTTTTTATAGGCCCCAAAACATTTTCCATAGCCTGGCCAGTTTCAAAAAACAAGTCACAAAAATGTATTTGTCAATTAAAATGAAACCCCTATGTCTTCAGCTTTTATTCCCAGAGTTGCAAAAACATTGTCACATATTACTTCCTTCATCTCTGTCTACTCCTTAGCTCCTTCTTCCACCTTTTGAGCATAGGACTTTTTTTTTCTGGAACCTTCTCTGGCTCTTTTTCCTTCTCTTTTTCTCCCTCTTCTATTGCTTCCATAATGCCAAATTAGGATATAGCAGTTCCATTTTCTGGCTCACTGTGGTTAACTAGCTCCTCCAGATACTCATCCCACAACCTTTTTCTGTCATTTAAAACTTTTTTTTTCTTGAAAATTTCTTCTGAATTCATATCCACCATTGCATTTAGCTCCATCTCCTTCCCAGTCTCCTCACCATCAGCAGACATAATTTTTTCTGCTCTCACATCACCTGAAAACATTTTTGGTAGTGATTTTATCATTTTTTCTTAATTTTCAACACATTTAACTTCCAAATTGTCTTGGTTCTTAGCAGCCATGTTTCTCCCTTTTCTTCTTGACTGCCTCTGCACCTGGACAGGAAACACGAAGTCAGGATGTCTCTTCCCCTACTGCAGAGTAGGAAAAGTTCCCTGATGCACTGGCCAAATTTTCCCTAGTAGTAAAAATAGCAGCTCAGGTTTCCCTTGAACATAGGTTACGAGCCTAGTGGCACTAATCTAGTAAACAAAAAAACATCTTTAATATACTCCAGCAGATCAAACAGATATGAATTATTATCATTTAAATCCTATGTTTACTGTTTAATACGGTTATTAATGCATGCCTGTAAAATAGCAGAAATAATAAATACTGAAAACTTAAAGTTCCAAATAAAGGTATTTATTAAAACTAATAAATCATTTTATTCATAAAATGGGAAACCAAATAAAATATTTATGAAGAACACTTTCATACAAGAAACACTTCTTCAGATAAAGCCAGTACTGAAGCATCTTAAAACGTATATATTATAAAGAATATGACATATTTAACCATAATTAATTAATGCCATTTATTTAATGCCTTAAAGGTCTATGCTTTTACAAAGCTTTAAAACTAAATTATATGTTTATAAGTTCATAGGTACCTACCAAGCTATGGATCCATGAAAATTTTTAAAAGCCTAACCATGCATTCCCAAAATGATTTTAGCCCCTATATTTTAAGTATGAATAGCCCAGGATCAGGCAGACATTTACATTTTACCCCAAACCATAAGGGGCAAAAGTGTTAAATTTGCAGTTTTCCCATCTGTTCATCCAGATTACAGCTGAATAGAGTAAGACATACTTTGCTTTATGTGATGAGAAAAATGATTCCAGAGAAGATGTATTCTCTGTGATACATATATGTTCCTCCAACATGTTCTATTTATGTTTCAGAAAAGATTAAAATCTCTTGAGCAGGTGTTTATACTACCATTGTAATTACAGATGTGCAGTAGGCCCAAAAGGATGGGGTTATTTGAGAGTTTGTAAGTGAGACAGAGATTGCACATCAGTAGCTTGTAAGAAACCTAAAGGAAGGACAGGGCTTTGAGATGGTAAGTATAGCTTTTATGATTTAGGCTTTTGATTTTCTTGATGAAAAAGCATTGCCATCTTTCAAAATGTGACAAGTGTTTAGACAGGTGCATAACAAACACAGCATTATACTCAATAATTGGCCTGGTAAGTGCCAAATGTAGTGGATTATTATGTATCTTGTTCAGGCTGCCATAACCTTACTAATTAAGTTGCACAATGAAAAAGGACTTTCTTACAATAGCGGATGGATACATAACAATTGAAGGACAGTTCATTGTCTAGATTGGTTCCCAGGTCCTTAACTACTCATTCAATTTTCAGGGGATAACTACAAGAAAGACTCAACCAAGCTACTGTTTGGCTATATTTTAGAAACACAGGGTCTTTACACTCAGCTGATGTCTATAACCATTACAGTATCTACAAAATATCCCAACTAACATCCAACCCAAAGATTAAAAAAGTTCCAACCAGTCCACTTATGCTGTGCTGATAAGGTAACAAAATGGTTGAAACATGCATGTCCACAGCTAGTGAGGTTTGACTTTATTGGACTGAATGCATCCACAAAGATTTAAAAAGAAAAAAATTAAAAAGTCATGGACATTTAGAAGCGAAATAGCTGAAAATGTTGATGTCCTTAAGGCATCATTTGCATATATCCCACAGGCCTCTATTACAGGAGGTTTAAGCTATTACACAGTGAAAACTCTAACTTGGCTAGGTTTTTGTTGCAGTTTTTACTAACTGCTTTGATTATGTGACCTTTTTACTCTTTGGTTTCAATTTTCAGGGAATGACATGCTTGCCGAAGGATGCTATTACACATTTTTGGCATTTTATTTTAGGTAATGTTTTTCACACTTGCTATTTGATTGGGATAGCCCTCAAGGAGGATCTTAATATTTTTAGATTGTTTTTAATGGCACCAAGTTTACAGTCATCTGCAAAGTTTCAAGCCATAAACCCATAATATTAACTTTGATCTTCAAGAAGTAAATGTCAAATATAAGTGGCTCAAGGACTGAACCCTGGATAAAACCACTAGTTGCAGGGCTTTTGGAGGAGGTAGAGTCACCCACACTCATTTTCTTAATTCTACTAGTGAGTCAGCCTGCCTTCCAAGGAGTTACATAGGGATTTAACTTTGTGAGGTCTAGATATGAGGTGTGTACCAATTTACCCACATCAATTGCTTCAGTAACCCATTCAAAGAAGCTGACCAGGTTAATTAGGTCGGATCTGCTCCTGACAAAACCCAAACTGGCTTCAGTCAACAATTTGTAAGTTGCCTATGGTTTTATTAATTCCATAAGGATCTTTTCTATAGCCTTACAGACCATGCTAGTGAAACATATGAGTCTATAATTACCTGGGTCTGTTGACACAACCCAGACTTGTGTAGTTAGGTAACTGTTGCTATCCTCCATTCATCCAGCATATAGCCTGTATGAGGACTAATCATAAAGCCCTAGAAAATTTTCTGCCTGAACTATGTGTTATCAGTTGTATTACTTTTCCTCAAGTTTTATAGTTACATACCCTCCTCTTATAGAGGCTTCATTCTTATCTAAAACCTGAAACTGAAAAAAAAATGAATACCTAGAATAATTACCATTGCATTAGGTTCAATTAGCAGCTTGGGTGACTAACAGAAAAAACAGGGAGGGATGAGTGTGCCCAACCTGGGTGGGAAGGCACTTGTCATCACTGGTCCCTTAGGGGAGGCATGGTTCAAAGAGGGGAGTTGTCCTACAACAAAAGTGACAAGCATGGGAGGCATGGCATATGAACCCCCCCCAAAGATAGAAGCAGAGAGGGACATAAGACCCCAGGATGCCCTTAGAATTGACAACTGGTCCCAGAACTACTGGAACAATTCTAGGGGGTAGAAAGTACCTTTCCCATGGCAAAACCTTAAACAATATTCTGCATGCACAAAGACTTAGCTATCAGTTGTGCAGATGGGAATTTCATTGGTGCATGTCACTTAGCATATTGGGCATTAGTGATATCAGGAAATTACATCTTTGTAATTTCATTAATGGCTCAACATGTTAATGACATCTGTAATATAGCTGAAGTCTATTTTGTTGCATCAAACATGCGGTCATGTCAGTTTTACAGCATCTTTGGTTGGCAATGACTGTAAAGAAATAGCAGTTCTCATCCTATGACAAAAGTTAAAAAATAATTATGCATGCACTAAGAGTTTGCCATTAGCCATGCACTTATGCTTGGGACTATTATGTGTCAGTTAGCATTTAAAATATACACACAATGCAAGGAGAAAGCATTCTGTGTAAATGCATTTGTGACTCAAACTATTTAAGTAATGAAGAAACACCATATAGTACAGCAGTTGTAGAGCTGTAATACATTAAAATGTCTTCCTTTGACTAATACCATGTCAGCCTGTAGCTGTAGTAGATTAATATAGAATAACCAAGCAAATTAGTGTGGCTGTCCAAAATATTGACCAGTAATCCAAACAACCAGGAGAGCCACTGAGTAGTATGCAGTTACTAAGGTTCCTCCAATTTAAACGAAAGTGACACCGCCAATGAACATTGTAACTGCATACTACTCAGCAGCTCTCCTGGTTGTTTGGATTACTGGTTAATATAGAATAATATACCAGACATAATATAAAATATGAAGACATGATAGACACGACATATGCACATTCTTACAATATACACTGTATATTTCTGATGCAAATAAAGGTGTAGACAATGTTGCATACATATATTTTCAGTCATGTAGATATTTGTAGTCCTCATCTTGCACACTTCTGAGATCAGTTTCTCCTTGGTGTTATTAATTAATGCGCAGAGATCAGTGGCTCATGTTTTTTGGGGGGGTTTTTTGCCACAGGTTCAATTCCAAAGTGCGATATGTAATCAATCACAAAATATTTTTTAAATCACAGGAATGCATCCCTGTAATATTGTAACAAAATATACATACGGACAATACAGAGCAGCACCAATACTATGCATGTGCTTACATATTTGTAACTTTATGAATGTTATAAGCCATCTCTAACTGCATTCTCAGAAGTGGGAAAATGTCAGTTGAAGTGTAAGAAATATCACCAGTAACCAGCAGAAGCAGAAGACTCTAGGCTACCACAGCTATAGACGTTAAATCTTTATTAAATTAGTAAGCACTTTTGTGGTATAAACAGACCACTTCTTCAGACCACATAAAAAAATGCTCAGCACATATTTAAAACAAAAAACAACCAATCACTATACAATAAAAAATCACATGTAAAACACTCAAATAATAAAATAACTTCAAAGTTTGAACAAACCAGAAGCAAAGTAATAAATGCATACATACAGAAAATCAATCTGCAACAAAAGAAATGACAGCAAACATTTCTCAATGGTAGGAAATTCATTTTTTTTTTCAATTTCTTAATTTTTATAGGTAGTAAAGAAACTTTCTCCTGCATATAAAATCTTTCTGTAACAGCCATCCTAGAAAATAAACAAAATATTAAAAACTGTGTATAGATTCATAAATTGAAATAGATGAAACATGTTGAAATCAAAGGGGGCCTGTTCCAATAGCAACACATATTTAAAAAATTGCATCAGTAAGGGAAGAGTTAGTAATTCATCAGTCAATAATGTTCATGTAACTATTTCTTCCAATAGAGCTTGATATAGAACTAACCTACCAAAGGATAGTAGAGAAATAACAGAACCAATTAACTGTAAGTACTTAAGGTATTCCAAAGACCATACACAAATTTGTATACGAAAAACATGAATTGAAACATAATGAGCTGGAGTCACTGGGGAGCATATACATACTGATCAGCACACATGGTCAAGTGTTACTACCCTGTTTTTGACCTAAAATGGGCAGTGCATAAATAATAAATACAGTAATTATAGAACATTTCTTTGCCATCTCTTGTGCAAATATGGTTCTCCATGGTGGACATTATTGTGCACAGTTTATATTTGATTTGGGTGCTAATTTTCTGACGTTTTTCCTGAGACATCTGAAGGGAAGGCATAACATGCAATGGGGTGGGTAATGCTCCATTTACAGCACAGAGGCAGTGGGAAAGGAGTCTCATCTATTTGTACACTTTCTTTCTTTTCTTTCATTTATCATCTATTTGTTCATAAAAAAACTATAGCTGAAGACTACTGCAGGGGGGCTATACCAGGTGTCATTATAAGGATGAAGCTTGTCAGGCCAAGGCTGTCACCCAAGCTACTGGTACCGAACTCATGGTTGAACAGTATTATCACCAGTATAGTGGCATGAAGTATTGCCAGTGGAGGTGGTGATTAAGTCATCCAACAGGAGCTGACAGGTCTTGTTTAGGAAATTGTGGAAAAGGGCCTTGGTGTCTGCCATTAGTCGAATGAAGACAATCCTGCTGCAGATTGCAAAAACTGGTGCCCTATCTGACACTGCCTTAGGTGTCTGTGACAGGGGTCAATGGAAACAGTTCTGAGGGTAAGGACTAAATTCACACTGTGTTCATAATCAATGGGGATTCTCACCAAAAACCCATTCCTAACCTACCCATGTTGTTCCATTCCCTCTTCTGTCCATCACTATCCTTGTCTGTAATGTATGTCCTGTATGTCTGTGCCTGCCACCTAACTTCCCCTACATATGAGGAGGTGCTGAAAAGTTCTAAGCACAGCCAGGAAGGGAAATACATGGAGTCATGAAACTTACAAGTTATTCAAAATATTCTCCACGAAGTACAACAAACTTGGCACATCATGTCTGAAGTTTCTGTAACCCTGCCAAAAAGCCTGACGTCTTGTCATTGAAATACTGCACCACTACTGCAATCACTGCCAAATCACTCAAAAACTTCCACCCTTCAAACTCTTTTTAAGGTTTGGAAACAGGAAATAGTCAGATGAAGCAAGATGTGGTGAGTGGGCTGGATGGTCTATACACTCAAATGCCAGTTTTGTCAAAACATCCATTGTTTTGCCAGCCTTGTTAGTAGGTGCATTGTCTTGCAAAAAAGAGAACTCATTTCTGCAGCTTCCCTCTCCTTTTTTCTTTCAATGCCTCCTTTAATTGGCACAGTCATTTACCATACTATCCTACATTAACTGGTTGGCCCCTTGAAAGATAGTCGGTCATTAGCTGATACTTCACTTACTATGTCAAAAATTATAAGAATTTTCCTTTGGCCACATTTATATGCTAATCCTGATGCTAATATTCCTATCCCCACTTTGTGATAGAATGTAATAGTGGAAGGTAATGCAATTATTAGTATGAGGAGATGTTTATTATTATAACAGGCTTGATAGTTTAATGTACTCTTGATATGATGTCAGATTTATCAACATATTATGTTGCAGATTCTGATCCACATATTGCTGGTGCCTATTTCACAAAGCATATTGCTCATTCTTCCATATATGTGTAATTCTCCCTTCAACTGTATGCTTTCTGATAACTGTGCTAGGGCTTATTTGTGTTGTCAGCAGTTAGTGCTCAGTTCCTGAGGATATTGAGTTATTCAGGTGTTCAAATCCAGCAGTGTGTACAAAAAACATTTGGTAAAAGGCAGGAATGGCACACTCAACAGATGCAATGTGAACAAGTCTACTTAAAGGATACATTTACACAGGTGGAAAGTTTTGACATCCCTGGTGTTGAACTCCCTTTTAAAGGAGGCTATATGCATTCAGACAAATTGTTCATGTTATCCCATCAGCTGTGTTCTTTCTGATGTTTGTGCTATGACTTCTTTTGTAGGATCAGTAGTTAGTACATAGGTTTAAAGAAAGTTAAGTTAGAGAAGCAGGTGTTCAAATATGGCAGTATGTACCTCATATAGGTGTTCACAGAAGAGGCTGGTAACTGGCAGGACTACTTTACTCAACAGATGTGATGTATACAAGTCTACATAGTAGTCATATTTACACAGGTGGAGAGTTGTAATTTCACAAGTATTGAACTCCGTTTTAAGGGAGGCCATATGCATTCAAACAATTTGCTAATGATACCCTTCAACTACTTGCTTTCTGACATCTGGGCTATGACTTCTCCTGTAGCTTCAGTAGCTAGTACACAGGTCTATAACTGTTGAGTTAAATAGGCATATGTTCAAATCCATCAATATGTACTTTGTATAACTGTGTAGAAAATGAAATGGTAATAGGCAGAACTGGCTTACTCAACAGGTTTTATTGTTTTTGGATAGGTGGAGGATTCTGATCCCCTACGTTCTGTACTTAACGTTTTGTTTGCCTGATATTACCTAGACTATTCCTCCGAATGGTATTTGCATCCATCTCCTTTGGGAGTATTCTGTTAGCATGCCTTACCCTCTCCAAGTGAATGTATGCTTTTAGAAAGTCGGGAGTTCAAACACAGGTATGTACATTTAATTTGTCTGATATCACTTAGACTATTCCTTTGAAAGGTATCTGGCAGACACTCCTCTGCTGAGTACTCTGTTAGTATGCCTTGCTAATAACATATTTTAGTGAAAATATGTAGCTGCATTTTGTTTGTCTCAGAGCAAATGTTCTGTCTCCTAGACATATTATTTCACTCACCTGTACTTCCAATGCTGCTGTTGCATACATTGTTAATACAGTGGTCTGGAACTTATTGATGCCATATGTTGTTTACAATGGCATTGTGTTAACATAAAGTATTTATCTGGATTCTTATGCCACTGTCATGATGGCCATTTGGGGGATATGTGGTATCAATGGCTATGTAAGTGATCTATGTATATCTGCAAGGATGTGTAATGTCTCATGAGGGACTAACAGCTTGTCTGCTTCACTGGCTACCCTTGTTAAGGCATTTGTATAGCATGTTTGTCATGAGGTAGTTCTTGCTTCATTTTGGTTGATGAATATTACTGGTTCTAATTAATTGCATTCAAGCTGCACATGTGAAATATTTAACAGGGAATCATTTTATAACAACTTCCACTATGACATCTGCAGTGTCTGACATTAACATTACAACAAGAATATACTTGTGTGTAGGCTGCAGTGCTACAGTGACCCACTTCAGAACAAAACATTCTCCTATTTCTAACCCACCTTTATGGTAAATTATAGGTAGATGTCTCATACTCCATTGTTATGAAGTATGGTCATGTTGCTGCTTCACAATAGTTTACCGTCATACCCCACACCTCTGGTGTCTGTTTCAGAAAGCACATTACCCATTCTTCCATATATGTGTCATACCCCTTCAACTGTATGCTTTCTGACAACTGTGCTAGGGCTTTTTCTGTGTTGCCAGTAGGTAGTGCACAGGCCCAAAGGATGTTAAGATATTCAGGTGTTCGATCCAGCAGGGTGTATAAAAGCATCTGGTAAAAAGCAAAACTGGATTACTCAACACAGGCAATGTGAACAAGTCTACTTAGAGGTCAATTTTACACAGGTGGAGGATTTTGATATCCCAGGTGTTGAACTCTCTTTTAAAGGTGCATACTTTCACCTGTTCTGAGTTTCACAGCTTGTCAACTTTTTTTGTATTCCATCCTTTGGATAGAGTAGAGGCTTCTACATGACCTCTACCTGAGCCTGGCTTTCAGTGAAGGATTAAAGTGCTTGATTTTGATTGGCCAGTTACTGTGGAGGCATTGGCTGCATGTTGATTCACCTGCTTCTGCAGGGGCAGAGCCTTGCAGACTCTAAATAGCAGGCTGCTTATCTTTAACTTATTAGGTACCAAACAAAAGCTCCTAGTCTACAACAGTAAGGGAACCAGTCATCATTGCTCAATGTGATATAATTTTCTGTCCCTTCATTTTCACAACCTTCTTGTTCTAGTGTGAATGATTTTTATACTGTGTTAATTCACACAAGGAAATCATTATGACTTTTGTATCTTATTAACTTAGTAACTGTACTTTTGGGGACAGAGGTGCCGGAAGCTCTTGAAGACTGGGGGGGGGGGGGCAGAGGGGCACTTATGTCCACCTAGTATTTTAAACCAATACATGCACACACACACACACACACACACACACACACACATATATATATATATATATATATATATATATATATATATATATATATATATATATATATATATATATACACACACACACATGCACAGACATACACACACAAGGCAAGCACAGGGAACTGACTTTGCACAATGCTCAAATGCGAGTCTTATCACAGCAGGATAAAAGACTTTTACACATCTAATCCCTCGGGCCAGTCAGGTAAAAACACAATAAGGCTTCTACCAGAAGTTTCCAACTTGGATGCTTTGAATTCCTTGGAAATAGGTTCACTAACTCTGAAATGTTCAACAAAATACAGAGAAAAGTGAACAACATAGATAAACTTTGCATAACTACTTGCATATTGTAATGCACTACTCTCGTCTTGCACTGCATTCTTACAGAAAGGCCCCCAAACCAAGAATTGGCAAGCTGCAATTAATATCCAAAGTTATATGATCAAGGGTTCACAGATTTATAGGAGGTTACTTTGCTAATGGCCATAGGACCTTTACCAGGCCACCTATGTTATACTTGTGTTCTCATAGGCCATTTTCCTTATGCCTAAACTTCTGAGAAATAGATTCCATATAGTAAAGGGTCCAGCATAAATCTATAAACCCATGTAGTAGTACCATAAATACTCAAGAAATATGTAATAAATGAAAACTGTAATATGTTGTGGCATTAAATCCCCCCAAAGACTGTAACAGTAGATTTGCATGTATGCACAACCACCAAAATTAAACAGTTCCCCTAATGACCACCCCTCAGTAGTCTGTCCATGTATTCACAAAAAGCAAATGCCATCAACATTAATCATTTCCCAAGGTTCCCTTAAGCAGTTTGTCCATGTATGCAAAAACATCAAAATGAAACATTTCCCAAATAACCTGTTCAATAGTCTGCCCATGTATGCACGTAAGGAGCAAATGACATCAAAATAAATCATTTCCCCCAGGTTCCCTTAATTACTTTTCCATGTAAGCATGAGCACAAAACCATTAGACCCCAAACCCTCACCCAATGCCTTTCCCACCCAGTTACCAAAGTCCAATTTCCAAAAAAAAATAAAAAAAAAAAAAACAGAAGATAAAATTGATAAAACACTGGCTGCAGAGGCTACTTCTGCCTGCAATAAGACAGTAATATTATTTGACATACCACCACCATGGCACTGACAGCAAATGGACTTCAATTCACTTCAAACTCTTACTCTTTTACTCTTCTTCGGAAGAAAGAAATAACAAACTTCAGTTCACTACTCACTCTCGATTGAGAAGGGAAGGAGGTCTGGATTATATTTATAGCAAGCATACAAAGCACGGGAGCCGATGAGGTCACAGAAAGAACACAACGGATTTAACTGGCATTTTTTACACTGTGACTTGCCACTGAACCCAGACCAGACTGAACTATTAAGTTAGTCAGGCAGGGGGAGGCAGACCAATGCACCTGCTTAGTGCAGTATGGCCCATGCTCCAGAATTTCAAGTTGAACACCCACACAAGTGGAAGTTAGTGGAGGAAGCCAGCAGCAGAGGCAGAGCACAACAGTGCTACTAGTTTTCCCATTTTTTTCCCTTGCAAATATGATGACTCAGTCTGCTGCAATCACCAAAACTGGCCCTCATCTTTGTCTCCTCCCACGTATGTTTCCTCCTTTCTTTTCTGTCTCATGCTGCCCCTACAAACAAGTTAAACTGACAACAAAGAGTATAGTATAACTGAACTTAAAGTTTAGTTTTCTGCCTACTTCAAAATGCTGTCCTACATTTTTTAAAGATCATTTTAAAATGACCTTGTGGGCTACTCGTTCAAGAGGAGACACTGTCTTAAGTTGGTGTTAGTGGGTCAAGGGTGATCTACCCAGAGGAAGGAAAACTGGTAAATGGCCAGGATTAGTTTGATGGTCACTGTTAATGTGACATTCTGACCCCGTGTACAAAATTGAAAAAGAATGTTTTCTGAAGCATATAAAACCACCTGAGAGTCAGTGTAGAGACTTAAGTAGCTATGAAAAGCTGTCTCCTGTTGTGCAGTGGTCCGAGGTTTGATTTCTTCAGACTCCATTGCTTAACGCTTTGACACAGAACACATAATTTAACCAAACCAAGCTTCCGAGTAGTGCAGTCTGAAAATCGTCCACTGAGATCACTCTTTACTTTGTGTTTGTGAGGTGAAGACTTTAACCATTATGCACTCCCCCTTATATATTAAGTGTAAATCATTACAGTTTCCGAGATCGCACTACAGTGAGGATTGGGAAAAATAACATTTCCTTCACTGTAGTGCTATCTCGGAGATGGAGTTTGTAATGAGTTGCCTCTTGCCAGTTGGAGTAAGTTCAGTTGTTTAATAATTGAACTAAACTCTTTAGTCCACTGCTGCACCCACTGTGCAATTATTGATGCAGCTGTCTGAACAGAGATCCAAGATCGCACTACAGTGGGGATTGGGAAAAATAACATTTCCTTCACTGTTGTGCGATCTCAGAGACGGAGTTTGTAATGAGTTGGAAGTAATGGTGCGAACTCGGAGACTTAGACCCAGAGTTTGTAAATGTGTAAGTAGTTGGATGGCTGGCAATGGCATGCAAAAATAGAGAAGGTGCCCCTTCCCCTCACTCTATGGTTCCCATGCCCTTGCTTGGGGGCACATTGCTGAAATTAGCACTTTTGTTCTGCTGTTCTGTTAAATAGCATTGCTTATTACTCCTTGTTGATGTTGTGCTGTTCACTTTTGCTTTGCTGACTATAGTATTAAGTTTAAATATTAATGCACTATTGCTCTTTGTTGCCTTGGTACTGTTACTCACAGTCATTATTTAAGATAATACTCCGGTGTTGTATGTTACCCATACTAGATAAATACTCATTCTATTTACTGACTGCACTTTTTGATCATTGGTGTTGTTGCATTTCTGTTTGTTCCAGGTTACTATGGTGTTACAGTATTTAAACCTACTGCTCCACAGTAATATACCAGATAGTACAGAGTTACCTTTGTGATATTACTTTATTACTTTGTTGACTGCTACTTTGTTGACTGCTATGCTGTTACTGCACTTCAAACTATTCCTTTAGATTATCTGTAGCTATTACAGTTACTGCATCCAGATCCATTGAGTTGGGCAACCCATTGTTCATTGTTTTTACTGGCTTGATAGAGACTGCATTAGCCTATAAGGTAAAGCCAATTGGTTAAATTTGCAACTGTTACTGATTTCCTTATTTATCCTACATAGTCTGTCACTTTTAAATTTCTGTTCTGCACTTGTGGCTACTATAGTAGTCATAGCACATTCTTTTATCCTTTAGCCATATCCGAGTTTATCACCTTTTTCTAGCCCAGTCACTTATCCTCTTCTGCCTTATACTAAAAAAAGTTATTAGCCTACCATATAGGCCATCTGTAGGCAGCCTGATAGGACTAGATATTTTTAGGCAGTATAGTAATTGCTTTATGCTTACCAAAAACACTATTTCTAGCTCAGAATGATTCAGTAGTTGAGAGGTGTAAGCATGTACTTAACCTGAAGGCTACCTTCTCACCTCAGAACACATTCAGTAAGCAGAACATGCATACACACAGCACAGATCATTCTACTAAACTACATTATGCTGTGGTTGTTAAGAGAACATTGTGCCTAAGCTTCGCAGATTAAAGACTAAAAAACCTAAGCCGTTAGTTCACACAGCACCACATCCATCTTCACCATTCACATTTACACCTAGGGTGCACACCTCTAAGTAACAAGGGTGCAGACTCCAAGCTCTTATGGTCCACTGAGACTGCATCAATCCATGGTAATGTTTTAGTGATAGGTGACTATTGTAAGGCCTATGGACACCATGCTCACCAGGCTGAAGACAAATAGGGTGACAGTTAGCTGTCTTTCTGGAGCCAGGATCTGGGATATATCAAGAGCTCTTACATCCCTCCATCCTGACAAATACATGACCTTAGACACTCTACCCAGAGGGACATTCAGAAGGATATGACAGAGCTTGCTGCATGTATTTCTGAAGCAGGAAAGACACTGGTCTTGAATGGTATTTTGATATCACACAGAATGATGCCTAGAATTAAAGCCAAGACAAATGGCTTATCAGCTTTGGATGAGATGGCTAATAAGCCTTCCTGTTTTTCCAGGGATGGTCTGCATCTCTCTTTCCAAGGCTTTTGCATTCTGGCTAAAGACTTTCATGTCTCCACAGTACCTCTTTTACTCAGAATCCATCTGATGGACATTCCAACCTAATAAATTCTAATTTGGAACACATTAATGTAGCACTACTCGGTCCCAAGAATCTTAACAAAAAATGCACAAATTTGATGGTCTTCTGCAACTTGAACATATTTATATATGTGTAGTTACAGATACACGGTTCCAGAGTAATGAAAGCACTGTCTATTCCTGGGCATAATGCCTATCTTTTCTTCAGACTTACTGGCAATTCTAGGGCAGTATCAGTATTTGTCAAGAATATCATCACCTCACATCATATTCCTTGGAACAACACATGTGAACTCCTAGAAGTCCAATCACTATGTTGTGTCTTTTGGCTTTTCCTGGTTAGGGGTCGCTAATGATTGGCAGCAGATTTTTACGTGCCTAGTTGCCGGCCCTGACGCACAACCTTCAATGAAGGTACGCCCATTCGCGCATGTCTCCACACAGAAGATGTTCTACCTGAGAATCGAACAGGACAACATCTTACTGTGAATTCCAGTCACTATAAAGGAGATTAATTGCTGCTTCATAGCTAGCTATAGAACACCTTCTATGTCCTCTTCTGAGCACAATAGCTACCTTAACACATTAGGTAAAATTCCTATTAAGTCTAAGACCTTTCTACTACAGGACTTTAACTGCCCATCAATAAACTGGCTGACCTGCACTACAAATTGTCAGTATGCCCTGTGCTTCCTTGACATAAATGCCTCTCTTTCACAAATAGTTAACCATGCTACTAAAAGCTTGGGTATTCTTGTTTTAATCCTCCCAAATATGGCCTCTTCTTGCACATCTCCTTATGTATCATCATGCCTTGTTAAATCAGACCATAATTTATTCACATTTCCCTTAAAAACCTGGTGGCACTTCCCCTGTAAATAGATCTTTGTTTAAGGACTTCTCAAAAGCAAAACTTCTTCAGTTACTTGATGACTTAAATAAATTCTACTATAATCCTCATCTGAAGGATCTCATTGCTCAAGCTGCTACCTGTGCCTCTGACTTCTACGTCCATTTAAATAGTTGTACTAAGATAAATCATATCCACAACAAATGTAATGAAACATTTAAAAACAAACCCTTCCAGTTTAATACTCATATAAATAAATTATATAACAAGAGTAATAAACTGTTTAATTTCATTACAATAGGGTGGCCCATTCACAGACCCTGGTAACTATAGGCCCATTAGTCTCACTAGCTTCATATGTAAAGCAGTGGAGCACATTATCTCAGTCCTCACTAATCTGGGCATTGAAAATCACATCTCTGGACCCTCATCCATTCAGCTTTGTCAAAGGAAGGTCCTGCCTTATTAACCTCATTAATTTCTTTGAAAAAATAACTGAATCAGTGGGTAGACCTGGCCAAGGTGTGTCAGAACAATGATTTCAAATTAAACGCAAAAAATGTAACAAAGCTCATTTTAGTAAACAAAACAGTTTCACTTACTATATAGGTGATGCATCCCTCACATCAGACAATGTTGTAAGGAATTTAGGCACTCCTCTTAATAATTCCTTATAATTTGATCAGCATGTCTCCACAGTACAGAAAGCCTTTTTATTTGGCTCATCTAATTTCCAAAGCCTACTATTGAATATAATGTACCTTTTGGTATGTATTTGTCTAACCATATCACACAACCTGAGAGACCTCATAGATTCATAACTAAAAAGGTCAGTGGCCTCAAGAATTTTAGTTATCAGACGAGACTGTCAGGCCTTTCTCTGTACTCAGTCTCTTACAGACTCCAGAGCAGAGATCTATGCTTAGCCTTTCACGCCATGAGATATACAACCCTATTTGACCTCCTGCTCCTTTGCAGAACTAATGGTACAACAAACACACAATTAAAGTAACTAAAACTTCATCAACAGATAAATAAGACATTTTGGTATGATAGATTCATACCCCAATGTTTTCCTCAGTTCAGGAACAAACACCCCTTTGTATCAAGCAGAGAAGCACCCTTGCCACCTTCAAGGTCAACCAAGATCATTGAATGGGCAAGCTCAAATTCTCTCATGATCCATGCCGTCTTGCCCTTCTTGAAGCTAGAGGTAACTTTTGAATAGGGTATTTTGGCTTGGCTTGTAATGGTTTGCAGACGGATGTAGCACCTCTGACATTTTTGTTTCCTGGCATAAACTAGAGGATTGCAGTCACTAATGACAGACCTTTGTGTATCAGACTTCATACCCCTCAGAGAATGAATGCTACTGCTGCATCTAGTATTATGTCCACTTTTACAATGTATATTAGCAATATTTACAAGTTATCCTAAATGTTGCACCTATGTCCCTACATATTGTGCATTTGTCCAGTAGCCTTGCATTGGAAAGTTGAGAAGTATGCCTGTGTTTAATTCAAAATGTTTTAAATAACCACATTGTTCTACACACTGAAAATGATGCAGACCTCTGTGACTGTTTGGTTATGCATATCACATTACAAGTAATGTTCAATATCTCCATGATTCAAAGAGATAATGAACAGCACCCTTGCAATACAAACACTGGCAATTACAAACTGCATGGTAGTACAAGTGAAGCAGTCAGATGTAGTCTAGCTTTATGGTTCCATAACGAACACACAGTGACAGTGTGGTATCATACAGGACAGACAGGATACATGCAGAGTTAGTTATATGTTGTGCTGAGCTGTGCATGGTTGAATCATACTGTGCAACAGACATCTCAGCATGCACCAAAAAGGAGTGAGGGAGAAGTGGATCACAGTCTTCATCAATACACAGTTGTTAAAGGGCACAATGATACAAGCTGGTATCATAACTTGGGTGAGGAGAATGTCAGCAGTGATGGAGATGGTGGCCTTATGGCAAGGGTACTCTGTCTCATAGGCAATCTCCTCTGGTGACAGGGAATGGGTGGCACCATAGGACAATGCCTGAGAAGGGGTATCACAATGTTATGGTGATCTGGAAGCACTTCACTAGCTTGATCTGCCAGGACTGCAGGCCCTCATGACAAGGATGTTATGCTACTGTGGGAACATGATCTGTATGGTCTCCACTAGTAAGGTGCACTACCTCCACCAGAGATATTGGGGGTTGGTGTGTATACCTCTAGACTAATGTGACCAGGCAGTGTACCTGCAAACCCCCACCCCCAGCATGACCATCCCAGATACTTACCTGCTCCCCCCAAGCAATAGTGGGTGACACAACAGTGAAAGTGGCACTTATCAACTTTACAGAGATGCATATAGAAGACATGTGTGCCACCACAGTCCTCATAAGAACTAGCGTGGCATCTTCCCTGGATATTATGGTTTCCCCAATGCATTCTCACTGAAGTCATGTCATTAGTATCAGCATGCTGTGCCCAGAAGATAGTCTTGTGCATCTTCTGACTGAGCCCATGTCTCTCCTACTAGAGTGTGTACTTCCATCCCTGTTTGTCTATATTGCTTTGTGTTTGTGTGTCCTTACTGCCAACCCTCCCACACTTTTCCTTATTATGTTTCAATATCACCATTCGTATCTTCCTTCCTTTTGTTTACATATATGTAAAAAAAGAGGTACCTATACCCACAAAAAATACCCTGCATTTACCCCCATCTGCTTTCCATTTATGATTCCCTTCTCTGTGCACCTCTGCTTGCTATAGTCCTCTATTTCTTGAACTATGCTACCCTTCCTCCCAATCAAGGAACTAATAAGTGTTCACGTGTTGCATGTGCTGTGCTACAAATTAGTGACTATGTGCCAGCTAATGCTACATACTATCTTCTTGTATAATGTGAGATAGACTAGTCAGCATACATGGCCACATGCCATGGCAAAATATGAATTCAGCAAGTACAGTGTAAAGGTGCACACCCCCATGGACACCAGTTAAGCACAGTGGCATTCTAATCAGCTGCATAAGCAGCCACATAGCAGGCAAATCTACCAGGGAAACAGGCTGGAGAAATTCAACAATGGAGAAAGCAATCATATAGACACCATTCTGGTGTTTTATCTGTATTCAAAAACTTTTGCAATACAGACACAGAACTAGTCTACACAGTATCCCTCTCACTTTCTTAGAGCAAGAAATCTGGACAAAGCCAACAATAATGTGGGTACAAAGGCCCCAAAATAGGGACACTTTTTAATTATTGATCTTACAAACTTAGAAAATTGATAGAACAAGATGTTTGCAGCAGCAGCAGCAGTTAACAGCTTTGCATACCTCTCGGCCTCTTACACAATACCTCTTAGCCTCTTAGCACAGGAAAACTGTGCATATTTTAAATATTGCTCTTTTTAACTTAGAAGGTTGCTAGAATAACATGATTCATGTTAGAATGCATTTTCTGAAGGTTATGAAGTCTGAAACTCAAATGTCATGTCATTATTTAGGGACTTTAATCCTTAGATCATCCCAGTAATCTCTCCAAAAAATATATTTATGAGGAACAGACCAAAACTATGAGGCTAAAACTGGATATTTGCAAAAATATGTGCAGTGGAGAGGTATGCTAGATCAAAGGCTCAAAACAGGAACAAATGTAATACCCTCCCTTCTGTGCTCAATACTGAGCTTCCCTTCAGTTTCCCTAGCTACATGGTTGCTAACCATGTAGATTCAAGGGTTGTCAGTCCTAAAAAGATGCAAATAAGGTCAGAACTCATTACTCATTGCTAAATCCCAAAAAGTTGGATCCATTTAGGGATGTTCACATCATGTAGACACTCCCCGAGTGTATCTTATCCTTCACTAACCATATTAACAGTAATCATAATATTGATACTCTATCCTCAGCTGTTTTTATTGACCTGTCCAAAGCATTTGACATGGTGAATCACCACCTCCTTATAGACACACTCAAAAACCTGTCATTGGACAACCATACTATACAGTGGTTCCAATCATACCTACATAACAGGCAACAGGCTGTACTATGGGAAAATACTTTATCTTCCCACATCCCAGTCACTCTAGGGGTCCCGCATGGATCTATATTAGGCCCATTACTCTTCTCCATCTTTTCAAATGACCTTCATTCTGTAATTCATCAAGCTGACTGTATCCAATACGCTGATGACTCCACACTCATATGCGCTGCTGCTTCTCAATCAGAACTTCAGTCACTAACCCAAATGACCTTTAGTACAGTTGAAAACTGGCTCCTACAAAGACGTCTTATCCTTAACCCCAAAATCAAAAATGCTACTATTTACCCCCACCCGCAGAACCTCCCCACTTAACTTTACTATTACTTCAAATGATGGAACTATAATATCTCCTGAACCAACCACCAAACTACTCAGGGTACTAATAGATAACAACTTGTCCTTTGAACCTCACATTAATAACACCATAAAAATAGTAAACAAGAAACTAGGTTCCCTCTATAGAATAAAACCCTTTCTTACACCTCCAGCCAGGGTTACTATTGCTGGTACCCACCTCATCTCTACCTTGCTCCATGCCTCCCTATCTATACCAAAATATGTAGAAGTAACCTGAGTAAACTTACATCCTCCTACAACAATATTGCCTGATTTGCAGCTGGGTCCTCCTATAGAACTCATCACTGTATCAATCTGAATCAGTTTGGATGGTTAGAGCTGCCAAATTTAATACTTTTCAATCAATTAATAGCAGCCCATAAGATCCTGTATTTACCTCAAAATACACCCATACTTACATCCCTAGTCATCCCCTATAATAACCTCAAGACCTTACGCTCAGCAAATAACCTACTTGTACAAATATCAAAATCCAACAACTTAGCTGGTGACACCTTGTTCTCCAATACAGTAGGTAAAGCCTGGAACATCCTCCCAAGCCAGCTAACCTCAATATCCTCTGTCAGCTTATTTAAAAGCAAGCTTAAACCCTATCTCAAATCACACTGGCTATGCCCCTGTGTTAACCCAGACTTAGTACCTAACTATTAACTAGACTCCCACAATTCCTAGTCTTCCATGATCATGATCTTGTGTTGTTAGTGAGCTTAACCTTCATTAGGATTTTTTCTCATGTAAATAAGTATATACTGTGGAATGATCAAACACCTTCATATAGTATCACAACCTATGTGTTAAATAACACTAGAAATACATCCTTGTTTGCTGTTCTTCTATACTCTATCTATTGATCTCTAGTGTTTTTCTTTCTTAGGTTTTTGTGAGACCTTAGTATCTCTTATCATAAATTACTAGGTATATCTAATTTTGTAATATGTTATAAAGATTTGTACTACATTGCTAATACAAATGTATTATTCTTATTCATCTATTCTTAGATACATTTTTTCTTTTTCCTACTGAAATATAAAATATATCATCTTAGGCTTGTACTATAATTGTTAAAACTTCTTATGTACCAAATTATACTGTTATTGTTATTGTCTTGACCTTTTTTGTTGTTGTAATTTGTGGAGCTTTTCTCCCCGGGCCTCCACTGAAAATGGACATATATCCAGCTGGACTAGCCCGGTCAACAAATGTAAAATAAAATAAATAAAATAAAAAAATGTGTCCACGGGATGGAAGCTGTGATTGCGTACATCATCAGGTGGCTATGTCAGGTTACGCTTACAAAGTGTTACATGTATGTCTGTCAAGGTTGGAAATGCAAGTGAGCAGTGCAGAATTCACAGATTCTGTTTCAGTAACATCCAACCTCTTCTTCACTTGTTTGCAAATTGTGTTTCTCTGTCATGCTTTTAGTATTATTCAGTGTTAAATAAAATAAAAGAAAAGAAAAAAGGAAGAAATAGTTGAAATGAGAAAAAGCAATCTATGACATACAGAGTAGAAAATGTTAGTACATGTGATATATCTACATAGGTCTGGATTTCAACTCTCACTCCAGTGCACCTTCAGAAAACAGGATGGGAACCTTATCCTTCTTTGGCACACAAACAGCTTTGCAGCAAAGAACTGGTCATTCATCACACAACCAACTGCAACAGAATGCACACTGATATCAAATCATAAACCACTAGAGGGAGATTGACATAATGGTCAAGATATTTGCCTTACAAACACATAGTGTAAGGTTTGATTCTCACATACTGACTAGGCTTAAATCTATGAACCTATTTATTATTATATTCATATGTACTACACTTAGTGATTACACAACCTGCTATGATTATTTCTTGCAAATATAGAGCTGTCTTACTTGTTTGTGTGTCCTGGTAATTTATCAGTTATCTGACCAGTATACCTCTCAAATATGGACAAAGCAGGGGGGGACTGAGGCCCAAAAATAGGGACAATTTTTAAATATTGCTCTTACAAACTTAGAAAGTAGATAGAGTAACAGGTTTCTCATTAAGCATGAATTTTCTGATGAGTATGAAGTCTGAAACTCAAATGTCTGTCATTATTTTCTGACTTAAATCTTCAATGATTTGCCAATTATTTGCTAGAAAACCACAATTTTATGAAAAACACACCAAAAATGATGCAAAATGTGCACATTCTGTGAAAATCTGTACATTTGAGATGTATGCTGACCAGTACTCTGAGACATGTAGTCTGTAAGACATGCTATGTCATTACCCTTAAAACATGTGAGGATATTAACTGGCAATAATATGATATGCATTTGCAAACAACTGCAGGGCAGGTTGGATGGTGCACACAAGCATAGACTGAGATTCTTGGGGGGGGCAAAGGTGCATTACTGTTATGGCACAAACAAGGATATGTATGATAAGAATACACCGCAGGGGTAAGGTACCTCCAAGCAAAGTACTATATAAAATAAAAATACAAATGGGTACTCCACAACAATCGAAGAAAACCATTAAAATGACTGAAAATACTTTAATCCACAAAAGGTTTTAAGTCTGAGGAAGCATCCTGGGAGATGCAGCGCTCACTTTGTGGATTAAAGAAGTATTTTTTCAGTCATTTTAAGTGGTTTGCTTCGATTGTTGTGGAGTACCTACCATTTGTTATTTTTATTTCACAAACAAGGATATATTTCTTTTTTACTGTTCTTGTTTTGCATCCTGCCCATCATTTGATATTCTGATCATTGTGAAGTCACAAACTGCAATGTGTATCATTACTTTCTTCTCTCTTCAATGATTTTCCAGTACAAATATATGGGGATAAACTGAGGGCATGCAGTGATCATCAGTACTTTTGAGAGGTATGACTATGTGAAACCCGGATGCCTGAGGCCTTCTACTTACTAATGGACACATATAAGTCAAATAAGTCCCTGCTGTCCCATGTTACAGTAATGTTTGTAGAAAACTTCCACCTTTATTTGCTTACTGTAACAATTGATGAAATACAAGGATATGCCATCATATTATTAAAGAATACACTCTAGGTTCAGGACTTACCTTGCAAATGCAGCAGTTGACACAGTTTTAACTTATGGCTGACTCTGCCTGATGCAAGCAGGAAACAGCCAATACATGGGAAGGTAAAGGCTGTGTGGGTTGCCTGGCATAAGTTTTACTATACATATGTGGATAAGAGAAAGCTATTAGGCCTCTATGTGGCTAGTGAATGTATTATGCATTGTCTCTTAGCCAAAGCAAGACCATACTGAGCCACAGCAGCTGGTGGTTCCCCCTCCAAGTTCTCCTGTGACTGTGGCTGTGATGGCCTAGGCATTGGTGAGGGATATGTGGCCCTTCCCTTGCTGATTCTGCTTGCAGCTGTTTCCACAGGATTATATTGTGCAGCATAGCACATACTGTGAATATCTGTGTACATGTGCATGGATTATACAGCAGAGCTCCAAAAGATGTATATAGGCACAGGAACCATGACTTCAGCAGCCCAAACACATGCACTGTGATGTTTTGGGTTTATGCATGTCTCTTTATAGTGTTCCGCTGTGGGTGTGTTTGTGTGTGTGTGTGTGTGTGTGTGTGTGTGTGTGTGTGTGTGTGTGTGTGTACACTTCTGATGTTTTCATCAGCCATTGTTCCAGTGCATAGCCACTGTCCCCCAGTAAATGGCCCTGTGAGATGTCCCCCCTAGCAAACATCTGGTACAGCTGTGATGTGTGCCAGATATGGGAGTCATAATAACTGACAGGGTTGCCAGCACACATATTCAAGATAATTCCCAGGGCATTAAACATGACTTATGTATTTTACATTTGTTGACCAGGTTTGCCCGACTGAGCTGATAGCCCTTTTTCAGTGGAGGCCCAGGGCGAAAAGCTCCACAGATAGTTATACAAGTAAAGTGAGTAATTAAGGTACAAAAAGCAACATTTGGAGAAAAGCTCCAGAAGTTAGTTAGTTATACACAAATATTTGTAATGTACAAATAGCATTTATATTAAATACAGACTATTAAAATTAGATTTTCAATAAGAAACAAGTAGCACCAATGCTTCAGAGATAGGATTGTGATTGTGACGCAGCATATTGAGATATTTTAATTAAAGGAGACACAAGAAGGAAGTAGTAAATAGAAGTAATATGAGAGTAAGAGTATGATTAGATTGAATGGAAAGTGAAAATGTCTAGGTAAGGTAGAAGTTAAACACTGTACAGAGGCAGGCAAATGTGCTGCACTAGGAATAGGAAAGAAAATAGGTTATGGAGCGTGAGTACAGTAGGAGGACTATTGACTGTACAGGTATTTTCTGTAGCTGATTTAAATTCTTTAACATTATTGAGAGTCCTTATTTCCCATGGGAGTTTGTTCCATGATTTGGCTGGATTGTAGCTGTAATGGTTACAGCCAGTTTTATTCTTTGGTTCATGGATTTGTAGTAGGTCTTGGCCTTAGATTTGAAGGGTCCTGGAAGGAGTATAGTAGGAGATAAGGGGATGTAGGTTTGGACAGTATGAAGGCTGATATAATATGGAATGGATAACAAGTAGCTGGGAGAGAAGAAGCTGATGGGGCAATTCTAGCCCGTGTAATATTTTTAGTGAGTGACCGTGATGAGATTTATAATTGTTTTTTTGCTGCAATTCTGGCCACTTTGTTATATGTAGAGTCTAACTTAGTAAAGAGTGATGAGTTGAAGTTTGTGAGAATTTGGAAGCTGTGCATTAGGTTTGGTAGTAGCTAAGCATGAAAGAGGGATATTTTTTCTTTGTTAGTGAAGTACTTTTTTATTTCTGCATAAAAGGCCCAGTGTTTGGTGTGTTTTTCTAATACAGTTGTTAACATGTAGGTCATATTTTAATTGGTCATCAATTTTGACAATGATACAAGCTGGTATCATAACTTGGGTGAGGAGAATGTCAGCAGTGATGGAGATGGTGGCCTTATGGCAAGGGTACTCTGTCTCATAGGCAATCTCCTCTGGTGACAGGGAATGGGTGGCACCATAGGACAATGCCTGAGAAGGGGTATCACAATGTTATGGTGATCTGGAAGCACTTCACTAGCTTGATCTGCCAGGACTGCAGGCCCTCATGACAAGGATGTTATGCTACTGTGGGAACATGATCTGTATGGTCTCCACTAGTAAGGTGCACTACTTCCACCAGAGATATTGGGGGTTGGTGTGTATACCTCTAGACTAATGTGACCAGGCAGTGTACCTGCAACCCCCCACCCCCAGCATGACCATCCCGTATACTTACCTGCTCCCCCCAAGCAATAGTGGGTGACACAACAGTGAAAGTGGCACTTATCAACTTTACAGAGATGCATATAGAAGACATGTGTGCCACCACAGTCCTCATAAGAACTAGCGTGGCATCTTCCCTGGATATTATGGTTTCCCCAATGCATTCTCACTGAAGTCATGTCATTAGTATCAGCATGCTGTGCCCAGAAGATAGTCTTGTGCATCTTCTGACTGAGCCCATGTCTCTCCTACTAGAGTGTGTACTTCCATCCCTGTTTGTCTATATTGCTTTGTGTTTGTGTGTCCTTACTGCCAACCCTCCCACACTTTTCCTTATTATGTTTCAATATCACCATTCGTATCTTCCTTCCTTTTGTTTACATATATGTAAAAAAAGAGGTACCTATACCCACAAAAAATACCCTGCATTTACCCCCATCTGCTTTCCATTTATGATTCCCTTCTCTGTGCACCTCTGCTTGCTATAGTCCTCTATTTCTTGAACTATGCTACCCTTCCTCCCAATCAAGGAACTAATAAGTGTTCACGTGTTGCATGTGCTGTGCTACAAATTAGTGACTATGTGCCAGCTAATGCTACATACTATCTTCTTGTATAATGTGAGATAGACTAGTCAGCATACATGGCCACATGCCATGGCAAAATATGAATTCAGCAAGTACAGTGTAAAGGTGCACACCCCCATGGACACCAGTTAAGCACAGTGGCATTCTAATCAGCTGCATAAGCAGCCACATAGCAGGCAAATCTACCAGGGAAACAGGCTGGAGAAATTCAACAATGGAGAAAGCAATCATATAGACACCATTCTGGTGTTTTATCTGTATTCAAAAACTTTTGCAATACAGACACAGAACTAGTCTACACAGTATCCCTCTCACTTTCTTAGAGCAAGAAATCTGGACAAAGCCAACAATAATGTGGGTACAAAGGCCCCAAAATAGGGACACTTTTTAATTATTGATCTTACAAACTTAGAAAATTGATAGAACAAGATGTTTGCAGCAGCAGCAGCAGTTAACAGCTTTGCATACCTCTCGGCCTCTTACACAATACCTCTTAGCCTCTTAGCACAGGAAAACTGTGCATATTTTAAATATTGCTCTTTTTAACTTAGAAGGTTGCTAGAATAACATGATTCATGTTAGAATGCATTTTCTGAAGGTTATGAAGTCTGAAACTCAAATGTCATGTCATTATTTAGGGACTTTAATCCTTAGATCATCCCAGTAATCTCTCCAAAAAATATATTTATGAGGAACAGACCAAAACTATGAGGCTAAAACTGGATATTTGCAAAAATATGTGCAGTGGAGAGGTATGCTAGATCAAAGGCTCAAAACAGGAACAAATGTAATACCCTCCCTTCTGTGCTCAATACTGAGCTTCCCTTCAGTTTCCCTAGCTACATGGTTGCTAACCATGTAGATTCAAGGGTTGTCAGTCCTAAAAAGATGCAAATAAGGTCAGAACTCATTACTCATTGCTAAATCCCAAAAAGTTGGATCCATTTAGGGATGTTCACATCATGTAGACACTCCCCGAGTGTATCTTATCCTTCACTAACCATATTAACAGTAATCATAATATTGATACTCTATCCTCAGCTGTTTTTATTGACCTGTCCAAAGCATTTGACATGGTGAATCACCACCTCCTTATAGACACACTCAAAAACCTGTCATTGGACAACCATACTATACAGTGGTTCCAATCATACCTACATAACAGGCAACAGGCTGTACTATGGGAAAATACTTTATCTTCCCACATCCCAGTCACTCTAGGGGTCCCGCATGGATCTATATTAGGCCCATTACTCTTCTCCATCTTTTCAAATGACCTTCATTCTGTAATTCATCAAGCTGACTGTATCCAATACGCTGATGACTCCACACTCATATGCGCTGCTGCTTCTCAATCAGAACTTCAGTCACTAACCCAAATGACCTTTAGTACAGTTGAAAACTGGCTCCTACAAAGACGTCTTATCCTTAACCCCAAAAAATCAAAAATGCTACTATTTACCCCCACCCGCAGAACCTCCCCACTTAACTTTACTATTACTTCAAATGATGGAACTATAATATCTCCTGAACCAACCACCAAACTACTCAGGGTACTAATAGATAACAACTTGTCCTTTGAACCTCACATTAATAACACCATAAAAATAGTAAACAAGAAACTAGGTTCCCTCTATAGAATAAAACCCTTTCTTACACCTCCAGCCAGGGTTACTATTGCTGGTACCCACCTCATCTCTACCTTGCTCTATGCCTCCCCTATCTATACCAAAATATGTAGAAGTAACCTGAGTAAACTTACATCCTCCTACAACAATATTGCCTGATTTGCAGCTGGGTCCTCCTATAGAACTCATCACTGTATCAATCTGAATCAGTTAGGATGGTTAGAGCTGCCAAATTTAATACTTTTCAATCAATTAATAGCAGCCCATAAGATCCTGTATTTACCTCAAAATACACCCATACTTACATCCCTAGTCATCCCCTATAATAACCTCAAGACCTTACGCTCAGCAAATAACCTACTTGTACAAATATCAAAATCCAACAACTTAGCTGGTGACACCTTGTTCTCCAATACAGTAGGTAAAGCCTGGAACATCCTCCCAAGCCAGCTAACCTCAATATCCTCTGTCAGCTTATTTAAAAGCAAGCTTAAACCCTATCTCAAATCACACTGGCTATGCCCCTGTGTTAACCCAGACTAAGTACCTAACTATTAACTAGACTCCCACAATTCCTAGCCTTCCATGATCATGATCTTGTGTTGTCTCACTAATTTTTAGTGAGCTTAACCTTCCTTAGGATTTATCTCATGTAAATAAGTATATACTGTGGAATGATCAAACACCTTCATATAGTATCACAACCTATGTGTTAAATAACACTAGAAATACATCCTTGTTTGCTGTTCTTCTATACTCTATCTATTGATCTCTAGTGTTTTTCTTTCTTAGGTTTTTGTGAGACCTTAGTATCTCTTATCATAAATTACTAGGTATATCTAATTTTGTAATATGTTATAAAGATTTGTACTACATTGCTAATACAAATGTATTATTCTTATTCATCTATTCTTAGATACATTTTTTCTTTTTCCTACTGAAATATAAAATATATCATCTTAGGCTTGTACTATAATTGTTAAAACTTCTTATGTACCAAATTATACTGTTATTGTTATTGTCTTGACCTTTTTTGTTGTTGTAATTTGTGGAGCTTTTCTCCCCGGGCCTCCACTGAAAATGGACATATATCCAGCTGGACTAGCCCGGTCAACAAATGTAAAATAAAATAAATAAAATAAAAAAATGTGTCCACGGGATGGAAGCTGTGATTGCGTACATCATCAGGTGGCTATGTCAGGTTACGCTTACAAAGTGTTACATGTATGTCTGTCAAGGTTGGAAATGCAAGTGAGCAGTGCAGAATTCACAGATTCTGTTTCAGTAACATCCAACCTCTTCTTCACTTGTTTGCAAATTGTGTTTCTCTGTCATGCTTTTAGTATTATTCAGTGTTAAATAAAATAAAAGAAAAGAAAAAAGGAAGAAATAGTTGAAATGAGAAAAAGCAATCTATGACATACAGAGTAGAAAATGTTAGTACATGTGATATATCTACATAGGTCTGGATTTCAACTCTCACTCCAGTGCACCTTCAGAAAACAGGATGGGAACCTTATCCTTCTTTGGCACACAAACAGCTTTGCAGCAAAGAACTGGTCATTCATCACACAACCAACTGCAACAGAATGCACACTGATATCAAATCATAAACCACTAGAGGGAGATTGACATAATGGTCAAGATATTTGCCTTACAAACACATAGTGTAAGGTTTGATTCTCACATACTGACTAGGCTTAAATCTATGAACCTATTTATTATTATATTCATATGTACTACACTTAGTGATTACACAACCTGCTATGATTATTTCTTGCAAATATAGAGCTGTCTTACTTTTTTGTGTGTCCTGGTAATTTATCAGTTATCTGACCAGTATACCTCTCAAATATGGACAAAGCAGGGGGGGACTGAGGCCCAAAAATAGGGACAATTTTTAAATATTGCTCTTACAAACTTAGAAAGTAGATAGAGTAACAGGTTTCTCATTAAGCATGAATTTTCTGATGAGTATGAAGTCTGAAACTCAAATGTCTGTCATTATTTTCTGACTTAAATCTTCAATGATTTGCCAATTATTTGCTAGAAAACCACAATTTTATGAAAAACACACCAAAAATGATGCAAAAATGTGCACATTCTGTGAAAATCTGTACATTTGAGATGTATGCTGACCAGTACTCTGAGACATGTAGTCTGTAAGACATGCTATGTCATTACCCTTAAAACATGTGAGGATATTAACTGGCAATAATATGATATGCATTTGCAAACAACTGCAGGGCAGGTTGGATGGTGCACACAAGCATAGACTGAGATTCTTGGGGGGGGCAAAGGTGCATTACTGTTATGGCACAAACAAGGATATGTATGATAAGAATACACCGCAGGGGTAAGGTACCTCCAAGCAAAGTACTATATAAGAAATAAAAATACAAATGGTAGGTACTCCACAACAATCGAAGAAAACCACTTAAAATGACTGAAAAATACTTCTTTAATCCACAAAAGGTTTTTAAGTCTGAGGAAGCATCCTGGGAGATGCGAAAGCGCTCACTTTTGTGGATTAAAGAAGTATTTTTTCAGTCATTTTAAGTGGTTTGCTTCGATTGTTGTGGAGTACCTACCATTTGTTATTTTTATTTCACAAACAAGGATATATTTCTTTTTTACTGTTCTTGTTTTGCATCCTGCCCATCATTTGATATTCTGATCATTGTGAAGTCACAAACTGCAATGTGTATCATTACTTTCTTCTCTCTTCAATGATTTTCCAGTACAAATATATGGGGATAAACTGAGGGCATGCAGTGATCATCAGTACTTTTGAGAGGTATGACTATGTGAAACCCGGATGCCTGAGGCCTTCTACTTACTAATGGACACATATAAGTCAAATAAGTCCCTGCTGTCCCATGTTACAGTAATGTTTGTAGAAAACTTCCACCTTTTATTTGCTTACTGTAACAATTGATGAAATACAAGGATATGCCATCATATTATTAAAGAATACACTCTAGGTTCAGGACTTACCTTGCAAATGCAGCAGTTGACACAGTTTTAACTTATGGCTGACTCTGCCTGATGCAAGCAGGAAACAGCCAATACATGGGAAGGTAAAGGCTGTGTGGGTTGCCTGGCATAAGTTTTACTATACATATGTGGATAAGAGAAAGCTATTAGGCCTCTATGTGGCTAGTGAATGTATTATGCATTGTCTCTTAGCCAAAGCAAGACCATACTGAGCCACAGCAGCTGGTGGTTCCCCCTCCAAGTTCTCCTGTGACTGTGGCTGTGATGGCCTAGGCATTGGTGAGGGATATGTGGCCCTTCCCCTTGCTGATTCTGCTTGCAGCTGTTTCCACAGGATTATATTGTGCAGCATAGCACATACTGTGAATATCTGTGTACATGTGCATGGATTATACAGCAGAGCTCCAAAAGATGTATATAGGCACAGGAACCATGACTTCAGCAGCCCAAACACATGCACTGTGATGTTTTGGGTTTATGCATGTGTCTCTTTATAGTGTTCCGCTGTGGGTGTGTTTGTGTGTGTGTGTGTGTGTGTGTGTGTGTGTGTGTGTGTGTGTGTGTGTGTGTGTACACTTCTGATGTTTTCATCAGCCATTGTTCCAGTGCATAGCCACTGTCCCCCAGTAAATGGCCCTGTGAGATGTCCCCTCTAGCAAACATCTGGTACAGCTGTGATGTGTGCCAGATATGGGAGTCATAATAACTGCCAGGGTTGCCAGCACACATATTCAAGATAATTCCCAGGGCATTAAACATGACTTATGTAGTTTACATTTGTTGACCAGGTTTGCCCGACTGAGCTGATAGCCCTTTTTCAGTGGAGGCCCAGGGCGAAAAGCTCCACAGATAGTTATACAAGTAAAGTGAGTAATTAAGGTACAAAAAGCAACATTTGGAGAAAAGCTCCAGAAGTTAGTTAGTTATACACAAATATTTGTAATGTACAAATAGCATTTATATTAAATACAGACTATTAAAATTAGATTTTCAATAAGAAACAAGTAGCACCAATGCTTCAGAGATAGGATTGTGATTGTGCAGCATATTGAGATATTTTAATTAAAGGAGACACAAGAAGGAAGTAGTAAATAGAAGTAATATGAGAGTAAGAGTATGATTAGATTGAATGGAAAGTGAAAATGTCTAGGTAAGGTAGAAGTTAAACACTGTACAGAGGCAGGCAAATGTGCTGCACTAGGAATAGGAAAGAAAATAGGTTATGGAGCGTGAGTACAGTAGGAGGACTATTGACTGTACAGGTATTTTCTGTAGCTGATTTAAATTCTTTAACATTATTGAGAGTCCTTATTTCCCATGGGAGTTTGTTCCATGATTTGGCTGGATTGTAGCTGTAATGGTTACAGCCAGTTTTATTCTTTGGTTCATGGATTTGTAGTAGGTCTTGGCCTTAGATTTGAAGGGTCCTGGAAGGAGTATAGTAGGAGATAAGGGGATGTAGGTTTGGACAGTATGAAGGCTGATATAATATGGAATGGATAACAAGTAGCTGGGAGAGAAGAAGCTGATGGGGAAATTCTAGCCCGTGTAATATTTTTAGTGAGTGACCGTGATGAGATTTATAATTGTTTTTTTGCTGCAATTCTGGCCACTTTGTTATATGTAGAGTCTAACTTAGTAAAGAGTGATGAGTTGAAGTTTGTGAGAATTTGGAAGCTGTGCATTAGGTTTGGTAGTAGCTAAGCATGAAAGAGGGATATTTTTTCTTTGTTAGTGAAGTACTTTTTTATTTCTGCATAAAAGGCCCAGTGTTTGGTGTGTTTTTCTAATACAGTTGTTAACATGTAGGTCATATTTTAATTGGTCATCAATTTTGACACCTAGAAGTTTAGTGGAAGATTTGACAGTGATAGGCGTGTTGTTGAGAGATATGGAGGAAGTAGATTTAAGGTTGTTTCGATTTTTGGGAAGAAAAAGTAAGAGTTTAGTTTTATTAGGATTTAGTATAAGCTGGTTATTGGAGAGACAGGTTTTAAATGAGTTAAAGTAAGACTGAATAAGTGAAATAAGATCTGTAGGGGTATCAGCAAAAGAGATAACAGTGGAGTCATCAGCATATTGGACAAGTGATGACTGTGGGGAAGATGTATAGAGTAGGTTAGTGAATATATTGAAAAGTAATGGGCCAAGAACAGAACCTTAGGGAACACCAGTTTTTACAGGCAGAGGAGGGGATGGGAGAGATCAGAGAGTCATTTTACAGATTATTGTTGATCAGAGAGATAGCTAGAAAAACATTCAACAGTTGTAATAAAGAAATTGAGGTTATTCAATTTGCTTAGAAGGAGAGAGTGGGAGACTGTGTCAAAAGCTTTTGAAAGATCAAGGAATAAGCAAGAGACCATTTTTTTACTCTTGCTTCACATATAGTGTTGATGAAGGATAGAGGGGCAGTAGTAGTACTGTGTTTTGGGCAAAAGGCATGTTGTGTGGGGGTACGTAGATTTCCTTGCAATAAGTGTTGCATGACTTGTTGGTGTATGCATTTTTCTTGGATTTTAGAGAGGGATGAGAGGAGAGCAATAGGTCTGAAACTGGCGATGTCTGTGGAATTACCTCTTTTATATATAGGTAGAATGTAGAAATCCTTCCAAATAGAGGGAAATTTAGATTCAGAGATGGAACAGTTTATGAGAATAGATACTGAAGAGCCAGAGAGTTTGCTGTTACTTGAAGGAAGTAAGGAGGAATAGTGTCAGCTTATGGAGACCAGGGTTTTAATTTGCAGATAGACATTTAATGTAGCTGGTGGGTACAGGTTTAAGAGAAAATGTACTGGAATTTGGGTGAGAGAAGGGTTGGTATAGATTACAGTGTTGTTATTTGAGGTGTTAGAAGGTAACATCGTCTTGATAGATTCAATGAAGTGGGAATTGAAGATAGCTGCAGTTTATTGTGGCATTTTTGTAGGGCAGGGGTTTGGAGATGAGGGTTTGCCAGGGTGGAGAATTTGGCTGACTGCATGACAAAACTTAGAAGGATTAGATTTTTGAGAAATTGGTGGGTTATGATTGAATTCTTTTTTGTCTTTATTGATGCAAGTTTTTGTCAGGTTTCCAAGTTCTTTGTATTTTTGTAGGTGGATAGGTAGTCTGGATTTTACCCATATTTTCCACTTTCTATACCTAGATTTCATCAAGTTGCGAGTGTCTTTAGTTAACCAAGGGGATATATTGGATTTTATACATACAGTACGGATGGGTGCAAGCGAGTTAAGAATATCTAGGAAAGTAGAGTTAAATGAGTGCACTGCATCATCTAGAGTCATTTGTGTCAAAAAAGCCCAGTTAATTTTGGAGAGGATGGTATTGAAATTTTCTGGGTGGAAGTTTGATAGCTTGCGACTTGTAATGTATCTGTGAAGGCTGGGGTAATGTGGAGTGAATCAGAGAAATGTTACAGGGGAATGATCGCTTAGGGAGTCTGGTAGAGTTATAGGGTTATGATATTTTAGTGGGTTGGAGACTAATATCCAATCAATAAGGGAACCAGAATTGTGGAGTTATTGGCATGGTTAGGTGTGGAGATTAATTGAGTAAAGCCATGCAAGTTAATAGATAGGCAAGAGTTTTGTGAGCATAAAGATAACTCATTTATATTTATGCCACCAGGGAGGATGATTTTATTATGTATGTGTTGACAGAGGTATGAGAGAAAGCTTTCAAGTATGGGGATGTGTCCTCTGGAGGAATATAAATAGCTGCTATGGTGATTGTAATATAACTGTTAAGTTTAAGGTTGGCAATCAGGATTTCAGCAGGTAGGAAGGATGGGATTTGTTTGTCTAGGGGTGTAACAGTAAGGTGATTGGAGTAGGCAATGGCCACTCCTCCACCTTTTTTCCTTTGGCAGTCAAGTCGTAGTATGTTATATCCATGAGGGAGAATGTCTTTATCAGGAATTTAGGCTTTAGCCAAGTTTCTGTGAGGGTGATATTGTCAGGGGAGTGATTTGCTAGCCAGGCATGGAGTTAACTAACCTTATTTAGTATACTTCTAATATTCATTGAATAAAAAGATATTTTTTGAAAGGGTAGATTGACCTGAGTGTGGGGAAGTAGAGTAGTTGGTTGGTGAGGAAGGGGTTGGGCCTGGATTTGGATGGATATCTCCTAATAGCAGTAGAGTTTTTTAGAGGAAGTGCTCATGAAAGAGTGAGGGGAAATAGCTGGGGTATTTGATTTTACTTTTTGAAAAGTAAGTGGGGGTAGGATGAAGTTTAATTTTGAGAAGTAGAGTACTTGAAAGAGAAATGATAGAGAAGTTTATGAAACAGTGAAGTGGAGAAGCGCTGACATTTGGTAGTGTATAGCTTTGATCCAGGTGTTTAGGAGTTAGTTGGATTTTAAAGGAGGTTAGAAAGTAAATGATTAGTAGGGGAGGCAAGTAGAAGAATGTGTAGGTTTTGTGGGTCATGTTAGTGAGGTGGTTGGTAAATGAAAAGTAAGAATGTCAGGTATTGTATTACAAGAGAGTAATCAGATTTCAAGCAGGGGAAAAGTTGATAGCAGTATATGGGTAGTTTCAAGTGGAACAGGAATGGGAGTGGTGGAGAGTTATTAGGTGGTGCTAATGGAGGAGGAGTTTATTATGTGTGTGTGAGAGTGAAGACAAGTTCTGATTCATTTGGGGGAAAGGACAGTGTGGGGTCAGGGTAGGGGAAATTAGTAGGTTAGCTATAAATATAATGATATGGAGTAGATGGGAATGGGGGTAGGGTAGGGGAGCAGAGTGAGCCAGAGCATTAGCCCTGTGCTTCAGTGCCGCTGCAGCAGCCCTCCTACTCATTGTGGCATAGCCCCCTTGGCCCCCAGTGCTGGCAATGGCCAGGTATGGGCCTGATGCTCCAGCACCATCCATTTTCAGGGCTAGTTGATTTGGTAGTTGATGGAGTGGTATCCCTTGTGGTTCATCTAGATTTTACACTGCTCACCATTTGTGCCTTAATGTGTACATGAGTGCTGTCTGTGGCACCCAGTACTTCAGGGTAGTGCACTACCTAGTAGAGCTGTTGCATATTGACGGCCCTCTCCTTAGAATTATGGGGAAAACATGTGCTCACTGGCATGTATGAACATAGCATCCAGGAATTGGTGGAGGATCCTGGATGCTGATGCCTCTGGCACACTCATCATGTCTGCAGTTGGTCTTTGAAAGGTTCCTGTTGCTAATAGTCTAAGGGATACACATACCTTAGCTTCCACTGGGTGGGTTCCCCTCAGTTGGCTCTGGCTCTGAGTTAAGGGCAGCAGAGCTCACAGAGTTCTGTAATGTATCCCTGTCCATGCTGTAGTGCTCTACAATCTGCAGGTCATGTAGCATCTGAAAAGTTACCCTGGGCCTCAGCACTGTTCTCCTTCTCGACCTATGCATATTGTCACTGGCACCAGCGTCACTGGTTTTAGCCTGCAGGACATACATATGGAAGAAAGCTGCAGCAGCCCCTAGCATTGTGTCTCTTTAAAAATTCCTTCTCTCTACTCCAATGGTATGGAGAAAAGTAATTAGTAGATTTAAAATGTAATGTGTTGTATTGCTTTATGAATTCCTAGCAGCTGCACATCTGAGAGGTATGTATTTTAACACAGAGATGTTAGGTTTCTGTTTAGCCTGGGAAATTAAGTCAGGTGACAAAGAGAGATGCCATCCAAGCTAACCCAGCAATAATGTTTGAAATTAATTTAAGAACTCTTTCAGAGAGAGAGACTTTGCATTGTGTATTTTGTCTTTGACCTGGAAACATCCATCAGCACCATCATCTACACTTGCCTTGCTAATAGTAAGTAACCAGGGTACAGTCATTTTTCTTAGATATAAATAGGAATATAGTAAAGATTGCTTTAGATGTTTTCTGTATTTATTTGAGACTGTCCTGCAATGTTGTTTTACAATATTTCCTGTGATTTCGAACTCTGAAGTAACTGTGTTTGTTATTGAGTATTGTTTTGTTCTTTTATTATTTATTATTAAATATATTCAATCATTTTAATTATGGCTGGTTTATTTAGAGATATTTAAACTCTTAGACTACTTTCATATATATTTCGTGACACTGTACAGGCCACTCCTGAATAGCCTTGCAAGTCTATGTCAAAACTACCATTTGGATAACAGTATCATTACACAGAAAGATTGGACACCCTTTGCTAAAAGCCTTAAAGTAGTTGCTAAAGAGCTGGCTGGTGGCAGTGATAACCACCTTATAGTCTGGGCAAAAGGGGGCATAGCTAGTAAACCTATGTCAGCCTTCTCCAGGTGTGTGTGTGTGTGTGTGTGTGTGTGTGTGTGTGTGTGTGTGTGTGTGTGTGTGTGTGTGTGTGTGTGTGTGTGTGTGTGTGTTGTTCAGAAATCAAATCTCATGGTGTGTGTGTGTGTCAGCTACTTGGGCAGGGACACAAAGCACTGGCTGGATAGAGACGATGCTGGAGGTCTTAACTTGGCCACTCTGCTGAGATCTCAACCATATAACTGTGCCAGTGGGGAGTTTTACTGGGGATCTGGGGAAAGAGGAAAAAACAGCCCCAGACTGACTGTGATCTCTGGGTGCTCTTAAGGGAAATTCCACTTTACTCAGTGTGTACTTGTCATCCTCCCATTGTGTACGTCCCTCACTGTTGCCAGTGGTGAGGTGTGAGGCTTCTTGATTACTGGGCCAGTGCAGGGGTGTCGCACAGGAAAAAAAACAGAATGGCAGCTACATTGATGCTTTATAGCTTGTTGAATACCTTCACAGTGTTGGATTGGTTGATTAGCATTCAATTAAGCTGCTTATGTTATCATTTACATCTATGATACACAAAGACAGATACACTCCATTAATAATCTGCACCATTATAAAAAGGCAAATGTGTATCTAGCCAAACTGATGATGAGAAGAGTTGTATATGTGTGGAAGACTGCAAAAATGCTTTTTCTTCAGGGTGGATCTGTACAGAGGAGTACCGAACTTCAGCAGGTATGCTCGCACTTTGTCACCTACATACTTCATAAGCTGGAATGTATTTAAGAATAGTGTGAAGCAAAGGTATTTACATTTTTATCTGCATGCATTAGTTAGTCACATTTTTGGAAATGTAGTGAAAGGGCAGGGTATGAGAATGTCCAGGCTGAGTGTAGATGATGAGAAATTTAATAAAGAACTGATGGACTTAAGGGTAAGGTTTCATGAGAGAAGGTACAAGGATGGAAACACTAAGAGAATCCTTGACCAGATCCCAGAGCTTAGATTGACTACTGCTAAACCATATTTTTCAGACTATACAGATACTGATAGACATGAGTTGAGGTCTAATAGGGGAAGGGTGCATGTTTCCACCTTTTATACCAGTGACATGAATTTAATAACTGGGATAGTTAAGAACATTGGCCTATTCTGACTAGTGATACAGATATTAAAAATATAGTAGGTGAAATACCCAGATTTGTATATAAGAACAGGAAATCCCTGAAATGTTTACTGTGTTACCCTAGGAATATGGGAAGTGGTCCCTCTATTGGATACACAACTCCATGTAATGAATGCACGTATTGCACTTATATAGATACAGCTGGTAAATTTGAACATCCAGAAAATGAGAGGCTGTTTACATTTAGATCTACAGATAGTTGTGTTTCCCAAAATGTTGTGTATTTAGTGGCATGTGGATTGTTTCACATTTTATGTAGAAAAACAAACAGGAATCTAAGAGATAGGATTAGGGAATGTATTTATGCCATTAAGAACCACAATGACACCAACGCTCTAGCTAGACATGTTAAAGAACTAGAGATTAACACACTTCTTTAAGTTCTTGGTTATAGAAATGATTGATGTTAATGACCAGAGTGGAAATATTATTAATTTAACTGAAAATCAGAGGTTATATGGCTTATTAGATTAAGAGTTGACAGTGGCAAAGGTTTGAAACCTGTCCTTACAGCCAGAAAGTTACCTAAGTAAGTAATAGTATAGGGTTGCATAATGATATTTTGTATGTATATATATATATATATATATATATATATATATATAAACATACATCATGTCTGGCTGAAGGCATTAATATCTTTTTATTTTATGTTTTTATTTTGTTTTGTATATATTCATGGTTTAAACTGTGTTTAGTATGTGAGGTAATTTTTTTAATGATGTAATAGTATGGTTGTAGTGTTTTATTAAGTAAATTGTTGTATCCTCTGATTGGTTAGCTAATATATGTGTAGCAATATTTAAATGCAGTGTGTGAATGAATTAAATGTCTGAAGAAGCAGTTTTTGTTCTGCAAAAGTGATAACACATTATAATAAAGCTTTTATTTCATTCCGTATCCTCATTGCCTTGTCATGGTTTGCTGTATAGGATTAGATAGAAGTGTACTGTTAAGCCATTTCAGAGGTACACAAAAATGACAATATATGAAAATAGAATGTTGTGTGAAAAATATGTACAAATGTGTCAGAGACAAGTTCTTTGATAGCACTTTTAGCATTTCAAAGAGGTTTTGTTAGCAAAATGGGTCATTTGCCTGTTTTTGTGTGTGCGTGGCGAGGGCAAGGATGAGTTACTGTTAGGGCCAAACAAGAATGGACTGTTCTTTTTGGGGGGAGCAAAAGTGGCTTAATGTTATGGCACAAACAAGGATATGTTGCTATTTTTACTGTCTTCGTTTTACATCCTGTCTGCTGTTAGTATTTCATATCTCTTGCTTGTTTTATGTTTCTCCAGTGGGTAATACTGACTGGCTACCTTTACTGTTTTATCTGGAAACAGTTATTTTGTAGTCATGTGATACTTATGTGTATTATACTTCTGTTGACTTGTAGGACACCTACAAGTAGGCCACTCAGGTGTGTCAATCCACATATACCCCCCTTAACTGATGCTGAAAATCAAGTCATAGTTGATGGGTTGTGACAACATGGTGCTTTTCTCCTGGAAAAGGGAAGGAGAGATATGGCCCATAGGATGCGAGTATTGCAGCAGACTGTTCAGGATATCAATGCCATGGGTAGCCACAGCAGAACATATGAACAGGTGGGCCACAGGTCAACTGATATGATAACATATGCAAGGAGGCAAGCAGCTCATGTGGTCCATGATCAAATGGTTATTAGGGGAGGGCCTATTAGGGAAACACCAGTAACCTCCAATGAAGAGTTCCTGGCCAATCTGAAAGAACCAGACAGCTCTCAGGAGAGTGCAGTACAGCACGCCCTGGATGTGGGGGCAACACCTTCTGAGACAGCAAACACATCCCAGGATGAGCTTCCAGGTAACCTATGCTATCTCAACAATTGAATACTGTTGTATATTAAAACAATTGAAATGAATGAATTCTGTATTAACATGTTTTATTTTAGGTGGCTTGAAGATTGCTACAGTTATAAGCTTACTTTAGAGTTAACCACATTCTTGTTCAAAGTACCATGAATGCACACATACAGGGGTAAATGCCCCTGTGTTACTGTTAATTGTGATAATGTTGCCCTTAACTCTTGTTTAACTTCTTCCCGGACCATTTGGAGAACAGCACAGTACGTCTTCTGCAGAAGGTAAGCCAAATATTTTTTATGTCAGTAGTGCTGAGCAATTTAAAGAAAAATTGTACTTCGTGATTTTGATCTCAGGCCTGTTGTGTGTATCGCTGTACTGTCTGTAATAGTGGCAGCACTGTTAATTTGTTAGCATATATTGCACAATAGTAGTGCAGGTATTATTGTATTCCTCTGTTTCATTCTTTTCATCATAGGTGACCATGACAGTGGGAGTGTGGGCCCTGTGCCAACTGATGTCAGTGGATCCGCAGACTCTGACGATGATGGTGGCCAAACTGAGGTACAGGCTGAGTCTGATGCAGAGTTTGACATACAGCCATCCCCTGCTTTTCCATTGGACACAGCCAGTAGGTCTACATTATCCAGTCCACTCAGCCCACAGATATTGGACAGGTGGAGGACATGGATATTGATCATGAAAGTGTGGCTACTGTGGCTTCAGTGCCTGTTGGGTCTGGCCATAGCCAAAGTGTGGGTGAGGTGTCACAGGAGGATTCATAGGGATGCTCAGAGGGGGACTGTTGTCCCTCCTCTACCTGGTGCAGGTGTCACCTCCTATGTCACTCAACTTATGTTTAGGGCCATCATTGAGGCACAGGTACATTCCCATAGGTGCTCCAGACAAATGCTCAGGGTTGTAGATGTGGCAGAGTGTGACATGTGTGACTGCCTCCACCATGCTGCTGATTCACTGGATCAGATGAATGATACATTGAAATGAGTGGTGTCTGTGCTGGACTGAGGGTTGTCTATCATGGAATGAGCATTGTCTATTGGAGTAAAGCATCCTGATGGGTGTAGGTCAGCCACATCATCTGTTGTCAGCCAACGTGGTAGTGACAGATCATGCTCCCACAGTGGCAGCAGTTCCACTGCTCCATCAGTGAGTCTGCTGTCCACACCCAGATGTGGCAGGCCATGGGGTTGAGGTCCTGGGCGTTCCTGCGTATGGAGCTCATCCAGCAGGCATCAATCATATTCAGGTAACAGCACTGCATCTGGCCATGGGTGTGGATGTGCCAGTGCAACTCCTGCCAAAGCCAGTTCTCAAGGTTGGGGACGACAGCGATGAACTACAACTCTACTATGCATGGCTTACACTTGTCCTACAGACCAAGATGCATAGCTAGCACAGAGCTTGGCTGTGTTAATGCAGACACGCACACACATACCTGTCAACCTCTTGGAGCAAGAAATCTGGACAACGCCATAAATAAAAGAAATATAGAGGCCCAAAAATAGGGACAATTTTTAAATATTACTCTTACAGACTTAGAAAGTTGATATAATAAGGGGGCTTGCATTAGCATGGATTTTCTGAAGGGTATAAAGTCTGAAACTCAAATTGTCATTATTTTCTAACTTTAATCTTTCACGATTTGCCACTAATATGCCAGAAAATCACAATTTCATGAAAAATGGACCAAAAATATGAGGCAAAAATCTGAACATTCTGAGAAAATCTGTACAGTTGAGAGGTATGCTCACACACCAATGTCACATGCAGGACCCCTATAGACACACACACATAGCAGTTACTCAATTTGTCTCACTGGCCATTTGTTGTTTTATTCTAATCTCTGCCTTCTTCTCCTTCCTACTTACACACACTTACTGACATTCTGTGTCTGCCAAGGCTTCCTGCCCACCCCCCAAAACACCTTGTGCAAGTGATGTTAACTGTGTCATATCCCTGTTTTCTGTCTTTTGGATTCAGGGATACAAAAACTGTTTATGATGCTCAGAGTGCATAGCTAACTTAGTGCTTAGTATATCTGCATTTGTGTTGTTGAACTGGTAATTGTTGCTTTGACTTATATTAGTCTTTGAAAGTTAGACAGTTGATAGCATCCAAATTTAACAATGTTATAGTAAATGCTCTTGTGAGGTTGTTGAAGTTCGAAACTGCAATGTGTATCATTACTTTCTAACTTCTCTATTTAATGATCTTCCAGGACAAATGTATGGTACACATCATAAGTCACACCATCATATTCAGATCTTAGATACAGTATAATGCTCTCTTTTACATGTATCTCTACAGACACATGCAGAAGCTGGACAGACCACAGAGCTTTCTCAGGAAGATTGCACAGGGCCTACAAACCATGGCATGATGTATATGAATACATTACAAGCCATGTCACTGTCATCTGTCCAGTATAGGATGATGTGACGTCTGCCTGGCCTCCAGACCAGTGTCTGAACATGCCCTGGTGGGTAACCGCATATTCAGACATCTGATACAGCTGATGAAATCAGTAGTGTCCATTGAGAATAAGGTAATACCAGTGCTCCATATGCTTTGGTAAGACTCTGTCTGTAATATTAAGCAAGAACACACACGCACACACAGTTGACTGCAGTGAAAATAGGACCCCTACCTATCTAAGTACACAGACTACAGAATGAACGCAGTATGTAATGCAAGTGCCATGGCACAAGTCAACTTTTGCATGACTGTAGCTGAACTTATATACATGACATCAGCAGCCCATGAGTGTGACAAGATGTTGGCAGACCTGTATAGGTTTATAGCTTCATAGGTTCATACAAGGCTACCACCACAATGGCCATAGTTTCATAGGAGGTTACTAGGCTAATGGCCCTAAAGCCTCATCAAGCCTCCTCAAGTTGTACCATTTTGCCCTTATAGACCAAGATATGTAGCCCATATTTGCAAATCCATGATCAGCACTGGGTGACTCTATCTAAGTGTGACATAGGTGAAATCCCCAGGGTAAATCTACTCTTTCCCATCCAATTATCCCAGTTATGCTTAAATAGGGTCATTGAGGATGTCAGTTTCATGTGAATTGTGAGTTTATTCCATAAAAGTGGTAATGTCTGGGAGACATATCAGTCTCTCCAGCATGTCCTGTTGATGTCGCAGGGTAGGTTAAGGTCCCTAGAGCAAGTGAGTCTTGTCCCATGTGATTTGCAGAGGTGCAGCATTTCCATTAAGGGAGGGATCAAGACTGCTCTGGAGGCCAGCCACAAGTCACCTGTCAGCAGTCAATACAATACAGAGTACAGTGACAGGGCCTTCAGTCTGTCCATTTGTGTAATTTGTTGGAAATCCCTGGATTTTCTTAGTGTGAAACCTCTGAGGTATCTCCAGCTGCTGCAGGTGTCTGGTGATGTACATGCAAAAGGGAGCATTGTATTGTATTATGGGTCTGATGGGGGATGAGTACAGTAGAGTTCTAACATCCTTAGTCTTGGATGCTATGCTCTCACTTATCAAGTATGCAATGTAAAGGGCCTTCATTACCACTGTGGATCCACGATGATCAAAGGTGAGGTTACTATCAACCTGCATTTCCAAATCTCTCACCATTGGGTTAGAACATACAGGGGGTATTATTAATAGTGTAATTTGCACAGACTTCTCCTTTGTTGAAAGGGATAATAGTGCATTGGTTTGGGCTAACTGTAAGTCTGTGGCTTTTGCAACAATCATTAATGTATGTAAGCACATTTTGTAGTATGTTGTCATCGTTTGAGGATTCAGTGATTGCACCAAATTTGCTGTTGTCAGCAAACTTGGTGAGTCACAGGCCATCTTTTTTGTCTGATGTTTGGAGGAATACATTCTAAATAGTAGGGGGCCAGGCACAGCATCTCATGGGACAACACTAGTAACAGGTCTGCTGGTAGAGATGGAATCCACACCTATAATTGTATGCATTCTGTTGGTGAGCCAGTTGGCTACCCATCTAATGATGTATGGGTTAATCCCCAGGTGGGTGAGTTCCACACTGATGCTTCAGTGGGGGATTATGTCAAAGCCCCTGGGCAAGTCGAGATAGGCAGTATGCACTGATTTGCCTTCATCCAGGGCTTCAGTGGCACATTCAAATAATTCCACTAGGTTTAACAGGCATGATCTGCCCTTGATAAAGCCAAAATTGGTCAGATGAAGAGTTTTAAGGTCGCCAACGTCCTTGTTGATAAGGTCCATGATTAGTCTCTACATGGCCTTAGAGGCAAGCCTGGTCAGGCTTATGGATGTATAGTTCCCTGGGTTGACTGAGGAACCCCCTCTGTGCAAGGGTTTTAAGGTTGCTGTTTTCCCCCTCTGCTGAACAAAGGCAGTACTTAGACTTTAGCTGAAGAGAGTACCCAGTGGTTCTGCTAATTTTTGCTTTAGACTGTTTAGTAAGCAGCTTGGGTTGCTATCTGGTCCCATACAGGCTGTGCTTTTGGCATTGCTGAGTGAAGTTATGACTGGTTATTTGGAGATAAGAGGTAGACAACTGTTGACAGGTATGCTATGGGGTATGATCGGTGGAGAAAGGGGTGTGAAATTGTTGTCATACCTGTCTGCTAATAGGTTGGCTATATCCTTAAGTTCAGTAGTGTGGTACTGTCCACTCTGAATTTGGTGCAAAGTTGGGCCTTCCCTTTTACATTACAGACATAGCGAAAGAATGCTTTGTGATTATCCTTAGCTATGGATACTAATCTAGTTTCATAATTAGCTTTAAAGGGCTTTACAAGACATCTAATTTGCTTATTCAAGCTATGGAGGGTATTCTTCTGCTGAGACTGTTCCTTCTTATTCCTGGACATCAGTTTCTTTCTCTTGTTGTATTATCTATTTATGCTAGATGTCCACCAGGGCAGCTCTTTTTCATGAGCAAGTTTTGTTCAGCTCTGGTACAGTTAAGTCTATAAACTTGTAAAGGTGATTATACAAGACATTCAGGTACACCTCCATACAGGACTCTTTACTCTCAGTGGTGGTAGTAGGTTTGAAACTATATATGCCATCATTTAGGAAGCTATAGTTTACTTAGTAGAACTTTTTCCACTTTTTGGATCCTAGAAGATCAGGAACAATTGTTACATTGAACATAACTGATTTATGGTCAGATCTTACCAGGGAGGGTCTCACACATGGGGTGGTGCAGCGATCTCCCATGTTGATGAGCACTAGGTCAAGAACATTCAAGCCACTTGGGGGTGCAGACTAACTGTTCCAAAGTGTAGGAACCTTACGGCAAGCAAGTTTGAGCTCATGTATGTATCCCAGTCAATGGAAGGATAGTTAAAGTTAGCCATGCCTAGGGTGTTTAGCAGTACTAAGAGTGACTCAAGTATGTCCAGGAAGCCACTTTGTGGTTTCATGGTTCATGTTAGTGGACCTGTAGCAAACAATGATGTGGAGGGGGCCTTCTCTTACAGTTAGTTGGACTAGTAGCAAATGTAGGGAGTTGTACTGCTGAACCAGTCTTAAGGTATACTTGTCTTTTATGAAGATGGATACACCACCTTCTTTGGTTCTTTCCTGTTCATTTTGTGGCCTGAACATGTGCAAGGCATTATAGCCTTTCATGGCTAGAGTACTCTCTGCAGCCCTAAGCCATGTCTCTGTGACTGCATAAAGATTGACATCTTCCCAAGTAAGAAGTGCCTCCATTGAGTGTAGTTTCTTGATTTAGACTCCTAGCATTAAGCAGCATAACCTTGAGTTCATCTTTTGAGGATATTTTTATGTTAGGAAGTTTGTTCTTATGACATTGCCTAAAAAGTCACTATGGGGGAGGCAAGTACCTTGGGCAGTAGCCAAAAGGCAAGAGGTGACAGATGAAGACCATCCTTGGCAAGGCAGCGTGATCTGTTCACTATATCATCCCAGCTTGACAACTACTGGATCCCCCTCAAGTAAGACCAGTAGCTAAGCCAATTGTTGAAGTCGATAATTCTTTTGTTTGTATTGAGGCATCATCCTGGGTGAAGGTAGAATGCCACTTTGGGCTAAGGACATGCCTTTCTGGGACACATAATCTGAGAGGTCAGTCATATCTCTCTTCATACAGTTCAGTGAGGTAGTCATATTCTTCTGAAAAATTCATGGCAATGCAAAACCTGTCATTCTATTATCTTTCTAAGTTTGTAAGAGCAATATTTAATAAGTACATCCCCCTAGTTATCATCCATTGTCCATACCTCTCAACTGTCCAGATTTTCGCAGAATTCCAGATTTTTACCTCATCTGGAATTTTGTGCCATACCAGTGAGGACTGAATTATCTAAATAATGACAGGCATTTGAGTTTCAGCCTTCATATCAGTCATAAAATGCATGATGGCACAAAACCTTTTATTCTAGTAACTTTCTAAGTTTATAACAGCTATATTTAAAAGTTGTCCCTACTTTTGAGGCTTTTTCCCTCTCATTATTTTTGTCTTTATCCAGATTTTTTGTGCTAAGAATTTGTCAGCTGTGCCTTTGTCCCCACATTATTTATGGCTTTTTTCCATTTGTCTTGGTCTCATCCGAAATGTGTAGCCTTGGTGATCAATGTGGCATTCAGGCCAAAATTGTAGACAGTATGTGCATCCTTTACACCAAATTCATGTCCATGCTTGTTTACAAGGTTTCACAGTCAGCAATACTGTTGTGAGCTGTGAAACCTAGCTTAGGTGCACTGTGCCTCATTAATATGCATTGCGAGCTACTGTCCGCTGAGCATCATCGCGGTCGCAGTTACACTCCATGTAGGCTCTTTGAAGAGCCTACACTGAGTTATTGAATCCTGGGAATAGTTACAGTGATAGTATGTGGCTGCTCAGCGTATATAAGTGAACCAATGTTTTTGTTGAATATTACATGCATTATTTCTCTTCTGAATCTCTATGCAAGATTTATACTGAGTGCACTGCACAGATTCAGAAAATCAGCTTCTCAAACCTTTGAAATTCTCAACTTGTTTATTTACTGCACATAATTTCCCATACTTAGTGGAGCAAATTAATTTAATTTTCAAATGCAAGGGCACTGTATTAACTAACAATAAATCAGATTTTTACATATAATTTTAGATAAGGAAAGAGAATATTCCATTTATGTGATTGTTATTTTACAGAGATCTGTAGTGAGCTCTCATGTCACTTTAGTCCTTCTGGAGATATATGACTTTCAAAGAGAACATTTTGATTAACTCACCAGAACATTCTTCTGTCTTTTTTCAGTAACTTCTAAAAGGTTGTGTTCTGTAAGTGTCATGCCTCATTGAACTGCCTAAAAATAAAACATTGATTTTCTTCAGCTGCAGATATTCTCCTTCATTGATCTATAAATGAGACAATCTGTATTTCATTAAAGGGCAAGAGTTTTGTGGCTCTCTAACATCATCCCAAGAATATCTAGGATATAACATAGTGGGCTCAGTTTGGGCTAATTAATGTGAAAGGGTTCAAGTTATCTTTTCTGTTATTCCATTCTACCTGTCCTAACTCTCAATTAAGAGATGTGGAAAACCTACTTAATTTGTGGTAAGTGAGCCAACAAAATTAATTATCTATTAAAAAAAGCATGCAGGTAAATAATTCCAGTGGTTGTTCTTCCACGCATGTCGATCATTTGATAATTACTGCAATACAGGGGGGAGTGGCTCCCTAAAATTCATCAATTTCTATGTGTAGGCACTTCAGCAATACTTACTTTTATGTACTCACTTCTGTAATCACAACTAACATATGGCCTCTGTGTGTTGCTCTGTCCTACTCATTGCTGAAAAGGTTACTTGGCCTAGCCAAACTACATGACTGTCCAAGTAACAGAATAAATGACTAAGTAAGTAAATAAATAAATAAAAATGTCCATTCATCAAAAAGTGAAACAAAAATGCTTAAAATTTAATTCATGTCAAATGAAGATGACACATCAACAGAGAGTCAAGGTGTACTTTTTTCTCAGAGTTTTAAGCAAGAAGTCTATGGTTACAGCTATATAACTAGTGTCTCTTTTGCTAGTATCTCTCAGATACTAAATTTGTTTTTCAGACTATTGCTCCATAGTGTCTACTCATTGCACACGTTTCCTTCATGTTACATGTGCAAATGAAAAAAAATATGCCTTAAGAATCTAGAATATATATGTAAAAAATAAATCTAGGTCAGCTTAATCAGCCCCAATCAATCAAAACATACCACAAGGAAAACAATGAGTACATCCTTTCTCAGAAAAAGATCACATTAATAGTTGAAAGAAAAAATATATACTGAAAACAATAACAATGTAAACAGGGTGTGTCTTCAGGAGGCAAGCAATACAGTCCCATTACTTATACTAAGCCCATGATCTCAGTATTCTGGGCAAAGTCAAAGAGACAGAATTGTGTACAAATAATGAATCCCCTTGTTCATCTCTGTAAAATACTTAGCAAGCCACAACAGAGATGAAACTGCACACATAGCACACATTCATTTCATTGAAGGAGCTGTACCATAAGCTGGTGCCCGACAAAAGAGACATTATTACACAAGATTTGATTAAATAACAGTGACATCAGCGTTTAGGATAACTTGAGCTATTCTTTAAAAAAAATGATTGGACAATCCAGCATGATATTACGTAAACCTTCAAAATAGACAGAAGTAGAAAAGAAAACAAAATTGCACAAAATATATAAAATATGCACAGATTGCCATTGGTTTTGGAATTACCCAAACAAGAATGCACACTGCCAATGCAGTTCTGCAGCTTTAAATAATACATATTTTGCTGGACCACTAGACATGAAGAGACCTGCACATTCTAAATCTGCCAACACTATCTATTTACACATGCAGAGACCTGCACATTCATAGTCTGCCATGGTATTTACGCTTGCAGAGACCTGTAGATTCTAAATATGCCATGGTATTTACACATCCAGAGATCAGCACATTCAAAATCTCTCATGGTATTTACATATGCAGAAACCTGCACATTATGAATCTTTCATGGTATTTACTTGCAATCACAAATAAAATGATATTGGGGATCGTTAAGCTGATATTCCAGTGCATCTTTAACAGAAGCAAGCCTTTTACTGGTGATCTGTGGGACCAAGAATGCAATGCTGTCTTTATCATTTACTCTATTTATTTATTTATCTATTTGTAACTAGGTAAGTGGAATGTCTCAAGGTCTCTTTTCAACCATAGCCCTGGCTCCCACTGGACCAAATTTTGCAATGTGTTACAACACCCATAAGGGATGAAGAAATAAAGCAATCAACAGCAAATTATTCAATATTAATAAGGACCTTTAAAGATGAAATTTCAAATAAAGGTTAAGCGAAGGAAGAGACAATCTGAACCAGCCTTCTGCATTTCTACACAGCTTAATAATACCTGCGCTATAATTGATAATATTTAAATTCCAAATTTGTATAAAGATTTACACTGGATTCTAGTGAACATCTGTGAAATGGCCGCATTAATGTTCACTAAAACAATACTCTTGGGGCTGTACTCATTAACAACTAAACAAGGTATAGCTATTGGTTGGTGGCATGTGGGCTATTTGGTATTCATCATGTGGCCTTACATGACTTATAGAGCTGTCAAACACCCAAACATGGATAAATGGCAGAATATGCTAATGAAAGCATAAAGAGCCAAATTGCATGCTAATTAACCAATCTAACATGGTGGATCTATTCAGGAAGCTATAAAGCTATTCTGTATACTCAGTATAGGCTTTTGCCTTGTACAGCAAAACTCTTTGGAATACAGGCACAATCATGCTTAAAAAGCATGTTGGGGATGCTGCTGCTGCTATTAGTATGCTGTATGTGCAACAAGCTTTAAATCAGGGTGTTGCTGCTGCCAGACCTTGGACAAGAACAAGAGTGTTTAGACTCTGTTTGACTTATCATGGACTGCATACCAAAGAAATTGCTGAAAGATTTAGGGTGGATAAGGAAATACTGGAGGAAATATGCAACCTCTGTCACCCCCACCTCTGGCCCCAGGGGAAATCATGGAGAACTGATCCCAGTGGAAACAAAGGCATATTTAGCATTACTAACTACTGGTACTTTCCAGACACCCACAGGAGATATATCAGGGGTGTGACAGGCATCAGCCTTGAGAATATTACATCATGTTTTAAATGCAAATTTAACTACATGGAACAGAGCATATCTGTTTGCCACAAAACCCGTTGGAGAAAGCAAAAAACCATGCAGGACTTCTATGCAATAGTATGCTTCTTTGAAGTATTGGAGGCCACAGATTGCACACACATAGAAATAAAAGCCACACCTGGAAAACTGGGAAGGCAGTACATCAACAAAAAAGGTTTGTACTCTGTGAACTGCCAGATTGTCTGTAATTACCAAGGGATCATCTACAATGTCTGTGCAGGTAACCCAGGAAGTTTCTAAGACTAAAACATTTGTAAGGTGTATACCAGGTTTGCTAGGGCTGACATTCCTCAAGTACATCTAGTCAGGGATGCAGGTTATGCACTGGAGCCCTAGCTCATGACACCCATGAGAAACCCACGCAACCCCACTGAGCAGGAATGCAACAAAGCCCATGCTCAAACTCAGAATATCATAGCAGATGTGTTTGGATTGCTGAAATCAAGGCTCCATTGTAATGGCTGTGTTCTGATAGCATCAGGCAGGGACAACCCCCAACGACATAATTTGTACATGCACTAGTGACAAGGTAAGTGGGGAATCTGTAAAGAAAAAAATATGTTACAGAACTGATTACTCTCATATTGAAATATGTCTATGCCCCTAGGCAGAGCAGCTGTCTGAGGTGTACAGTTATGTCAGTAGTATCTCCTCTGTCAGATTTTTGCTATATTTACTTACATACTGCAGGCAATACTGTGCATCAAGCATTTCAATTGATCATCATATATGGAATTTGGATCAGATCAATGATACCCCCATTTGCACAACTATACCACAAAGCAAGACTGCAGTACCTAATGCTTTCAGTGCTGTTATGATAATACTAACTGAAATATAATGAGCTTCATCAATTATAGAAGCAATCATTCACAAATGAGTATGAAGAAGACATTAACAACTTTTCCTCTGCAATGCATACTGATAAATGCAAAAATAAGCAAGCATTAGCTATCCACTGTGTACATCAGACATCAGACATATATGCAACCCTAAGTCACAAAGACATGTGCAAATGGTGGGGCACAGTCATCATCATTTGCACAGGATGGGAGGAGGTTAGGGGGGTAAGGGTAACACCAAAGAAGTGAGTGTCTGCAAGTAAGAAAGACATATATTTTTCACAGTATACATTGTTCAGGGCTAGTGACAACAGCTGTATAGCACTCAACAATACTGTTTAGATAGTTTGCATATGTGTGAAGTGGTATGAGGAAGTTTAATTTTTGTTTTGTGTGTGTGTGTGTTTGTGTGTGTGTACCTGCATGAACTTAATAAAGCACTGTGCTAGCAGTACATCCTGGCACCTTATACAAGTGTGAGCCGTGTATAGTGAAGTACTCAGTTCAGCGTCATCACCCCATCCATGAAAACCACCTCTGCTAAGTGTTTCATTGCTATTTCCACAACATTGGCTAGAAGTCAGGGTGCTACCTGAAAATGGGCAATGTCTGCTGGGTGAGCACTCCTCGCAACTACACCCAGAACCATGACTCCATGACCTACCAAGTCTGTGTGTAGAAACCATAATCACTGACTGAGCACTAGATGTAGTGTCACGATATGAGCTTAATCTTGTATGGCCACATCTGCTAACATCAGATGATGTAGTGGCTGTCTGGCTACATGAATGCCCACCTTTCCCCAACAGATTTTCCATCACAAACACTGATCAAGTATGTCATTCATCCTTTTTAAGGAGTTACTCACACAGTTTAGGGAGTCACTCATGTCAGCATACACAAAGTTTAATAGTTGAACAGTCTCTTCTGTGACCAGGGTAGAACATGCCTGTGCCTCCACTACAACCCTACACATATGTCTGGTGGCACCTAATCACACACCAGCATTGGGGAGAGTGGACAGCAGGTCTCCTCTAAGAGCCCCTACCAACCTTCCTGTTTGGTACCATGCTCTAACGATGGCTACCAGGAGAAGCAACTGGCTCTACAACCAGAGTAACCAACTAGCCTGATCAACTGTCACCCTCAACCTGTCCTATATCAGAGGTCTCTTTGTCATGATTATGCATAGCCATACTGACTGTATCCAAAATATGGGCAGGGAATGTGGGAGCCAAAACCTTAGTGTGAGATTGACCTGCTGTACCCCCTGACAGTTCCTCTTCATTGCCACTATCATCATCATAGGTTACTGATACTCAAAAATGAAGTGGTAGAAGTTTCAGTTCCATAATGCCACTCTCAGTATCACCTATGATAACAAGCAATACACACAACAAACAGAAAAAGACAGAATAAAATGTATCACATATTTTCCTTACACAAAAGTTTTGTTAAACTTCTACCTTATATACAGTACCAACAATAACCAAATGCATGTTTACCATATGCAGGTGGGCTGACAGCCTGCAGGCCAGAACTGCGTGTATGTGAGGAATGGAAAGAAAAGAAGTCTGCTAAGTAACACAATGCAAATGAAAGAAGAAAAAGAGAACAGTCCATTTCAGAAGTGCAGATTAAAAAATGTTATATAAAAATGTAGTCAACAGTTGGATTCCTCCACCACCAGAACAACCTCCACTGTTTCTATCTGACTGTAGTCAGACTCACAGTTATCACTGTCTCCCTCTCTTTCTCAATCTATAACTATCTCTCTCTCTCTCTCTCTCTCTCTATATATATATATATATATATATATATATATATCTGACATCTTAGCTACACACATATAAATATATAACAATAACACTTAAGGCCTGCTTCTGACACTCTGGGTCTGCTCTCCACATCTTCACCAACTGAAAGGATTCTGTGGGAACCTCTGCAAAGCTATCTGTATCTCTGACAGTGGACAGGAACTCCTCTGTCTTAGGTAGTGGTGGTTCAGTTGCAGGACCACCCATCATAGCCACCTGTTTCCAGGCAACTGCAGCCATCCTACTGTGGGCAGAGGTTTTCATGGCATGTGCTCTGTGTCATATCTGGGAGTAGGTTGTCCCCTTCTCTCATTAATGTCATTGATCACCTGCTGTCATATCTTGTCTCAGGAAGATTGGTTACCTCTACCTCTCTCTAACAGAAAATTTCCATGGTGACATAAGGCCTGGATAATGACTCCATTTTCTGCATCACTATTTGGTAGCTTCCGAGGTACAGATTTCTTTTTGGGTGCCATATCCCCATATGAAATGAAACAAAAACAGACAAACTCATAATTACATATAGAATACACAGACATGATGGCTGTGAGCTCAGTTATGTGTGACTGCATGCATGCAATATGCACGCAAATAATTTAAAAGTTAATTGCCTCCCAAAAAATAGATTTTTTCAAATCAAATATCAACAGTATATAACACTTCTGTAATGGAGATTATGCAAGTATAATTGTGTAATAATACATTGCAGCATTAACAATAACAAAAAATGTAGCTGTAGAAACGTAAGGCAAAAGTATTACAACTGCCATATCCACTGCTGTGGAGGCCAGTCAAGAAATCCACAAACAGAACACATAGTTTTTTGTTTTCTGACAGCACAGGTAAAAGTGCCAGACCTTCCTACAAAGTTAGAATGCACCCATCTGCAATAACTGTGCAAGCATCAAATTAAATACAAGCTAAAAAGATATGTAGCATTCTGTAGCATTCTTTTTGTAATGCACGGATGGCTATGCCAAAAGAAAGGGATAAAAGAAAAAAAAATGAAGATAAAAAATGCTTTTCAGTGGTCAGTGCAATTCAGCTTTTAATGTTAAACTAATAGCATTATGTTAGAAAATGTAACATAACTTAACAATACAACAGTGCAGAAAATATATAATTCTCCATTTTATTTTTTAAGCAGTATTGAGCTCTCTGGATTCAAGTAGTCTCCCCAGTGCAATACAAGGCATTAGCTATACCATTACCTTCATAAAGTGCAGAGTCAGCCCTGTGAGTACCGAACATATGCCAATAAGGTGTGACATCATTAGCTTCCTTGAATATCACAATCTGCACACCATGTAGGGAATGTAAACATGGTCTAAGGACCTACATGATTACTCTGAGTGGAGAAATAATACATTTTCACAGTATCCCTCTTTGCTGTATCCCAACTGAGGATATGTCAGGGAGAAGAGGCTTGCCAAAAAGTCTGAAAGTACACTGAGTAATTTAGGACAGCAATAGTCCTAACATTCAAATTCTGGCTTTAATGACCACAGTTTCTTCCCCTTAGTAAAAAACTTGCTTATATTCAAAGGAGTACTTTAAGTATTGGTGAATATAACATATGGCAATAAAACTGAGATAGACTTGCTATTAAGAAAGCATAGATAAGGGAATGAGGCACCACACAGAAAGAATGGACTGTGCCTGCAGTGTTTGCAGTCTTTGTTTAACATTCTGTAAGTAGATGTGAATTGCCTGTTTGCAGTATCCCAATCATCAGGACATTTAATGTCAAATGAGAAAGGCCAACTTTCATAACTTGTTTCTGTTGCACTTTCAATGTAACTTGATACAATGTCACATTATCATTACATCTAAACTCTTTTTCTCATTGATAAAATATATCTTTGTCTGTGGCAGCTATGGGAAATACGCTCAAATGATTGTTTTCAAAGCCCTTGTTTGAGGGTTCATATCCATACAGATTCCTGTTTCAAGATAACAAAGTTGCTTAAACATGTGAAATGTATAATTAAATTATTTGATCTACTTATTTTTCCTTGTATCATTTACACACCATTTGGCATTGCATTCCATTGACTGGCAGCAGTCAACAGCAATAAAATGTATTTCACTGGCCAAGGTGAAAACTGACAATTTTTTTGGACTGCCATCAATAGCATAATGAAGACTGGCATTGTTGCAATTTCTTCGACAATCTGAACAGTACTGATTACAGAAACTAAAGTCATCACATTCCTATCTCTATGGCATAATGTGTAAAGATACTGAGCTTAGGGGAACAGTACATTTGATGCAGGGATTGAAACCTGTTCTCAGATAATTTTACTGAGAGAGTTCATAGTAAATCTCAATTTGTTGTATGAATGTGTTGATGTGGGAAATTTATGTAATGTCAGAAATGCCTAAGACTGCCAGACAGATAAGTTATTTGAAATGATGCAAATATTATATGTGTGTGCTGTCTGAACATTGAAAGCATTTCTGCTTGTTCCTGTGCCCTTTTCCATTCCCATGCCATTAGCTAAAATTCAGATATTGTAACACATAGATGATAGTACTAATGTGGCAATGCGATCTGAGATGGCTGAATGTATCACTGTAATGCCATACTAGCTGTACTTATTGCTACATATACAATGTGATTAATTTCATGCATCTCCAAGTTGTTATTCCCTAAAATCAGTTTTAATGCAGCTAATAAATATTGGCATCTGCATTTGTGCATCATTTGGTAGTGTAAAATTCACTTTCATGGCTTAAGGAAAAACGCTAAACATTTAGTTTAGGCCACCTTATGTAGTACAAACCAGCCTGGCAGCATTCAGTGGCCATAGTACTCAAGGAAGAAAATACACCCGACAGGTATCTTTCTGCATGTCACAAGGTGTAAGTGCCCTGAGCTTAGAGATAAAGGATATCTGATGCATGGCTCCAATCTACTAAATAATACTTGTACAGAGGGTTGTCTGACTACATATTTCATCACATTGTATTTTTTAATAGCAACAGTTGTCACTATTGCTAACAACATGTGATCTTTTAGCTGCCCACTTTTGCATTATTTGTCATTAACTACAAATCTGATAAGATGTTCCACATAGTACATGTATGATGTTGCAAGGAACTCTTAGAAAGATAAATGTTTAACTTGAATGTACGTCTTGCTCTTGTCATTGTGAAATGTATATATCTATTTGCTGCAGTTCACTTACTTTCTGCTTTTTCTCTATCATATATTTCTTTTCTAATGTCTTTTTTTATTTTCTCCACTCAGCAGCATGCAAACACGGATCACTTACTCATTTTAAGTTGCATTTGCTCTTCTCTTTGCAGTGCATAAACACAGCTCCTTTCCTAAGGAGGAAAGTGAAAAATGTAGTTTAGGCACCTTAGGTAGCACATGCATGCTTGGCAATAGTGTGCTTTACTCAGGACATTAAATAGTATGGAATGGAGAAACTGCACCTCTCATAGAGTTAACTCTGTGGCACAATGTGTAAGTGCAGTGACTTTAAATAAAGAACAAAGCTAATTAAGGGTTAAATTCCACTTTTTAAAGAAGCCCATTTCTCACAACATTTTCATTAAAACTGTAACACTAAAGAAAAATGATAGTGTTAAATGTGTTTCTTACAAACATTTTATAAGTAATCCTTGCATAATTAAACTTTTCCATTTAGCATATATCATTAATGTTTCACACATAACTTCAAGCTAATGTGTGTTGAGTTTCCAAGACATGACAATGATGATATTTAATATGTAATTCACTTGCATATGTATAGGTTCGGACATTCATAGAACAATATTAGGTTATTGACCCAAATGCCTTTATAAGCCTAGCAGCCAAGAATTTTGCCCATGTTCTCACAAAGTCAACACCTGTTTCCCCTGTCCAGAAGGGACACAAGTTGGATCCTAGGGGTGTATTTTCTGTTTCCCATCCAGTTGTCCAGGTTCCTCTTAAAGAAGGCGGGTGAGGTACTCTGCCTGACATGGACATGGAGTCTATTCCACAGATGGGGGAGCCTTTGGGACACAAATCTATCCTGCCAACAAGTTCTATTAATGTCAAAGATCAGGTGAGGCCATGTGTGCGGGTCGCATGCCTGGAGTTTGACTTATGTATATGCAGCAACTCCATCAAGGCTGCGTCTGAGATGGCCTTGTATGCCAGACACAGGTCACCTCTGATAGAGGGACAAGGATTTTAGCCTATCTCTATAGGATAGGTATTTGAGACCCTGGATTTTCCTGGTCAGGAACCTCTGTGGTCTCTCCAGCTGCTGCATGTACTTGGGAAGGTACATGTCAAAGGGGGCATTGTTCTCGATAATGGGTCTGATAAGGGAGGTGTGCAGGGATATTATGACCTCCTTGTTGCTGGATGAAATACCCTTACGTATGAGGTGGGCCATGTAAAAAGCTTTCCATACAATGGAGGCAACACAGTAGTCAAAAGTCAGATTGCTATCAACCTGAGTGCCCAAGTCCCTCATGACTGACTGCATGCTTAGTACGTGGTTACTAGTGTGATAATTAGTGGGGATGCCATTTTCCCCAATGAGGATAATGATACATGTCTTGGGATTCAGTTTGAGGCCATGCTTAGTGGCACCAGTCATTAGTTTGGGTAAAGCCCTCTTAGAGGATATTCATATCACTAGAAGAAATTAAGACAGTGCCCAGCTTGCAGTCATTTGCAAACTTGGTCAGCCACAGAACACTTGCTTTGGCTTGCACCTTAGAAAAGTATATCACAAACTGTAGAGGCCCCAAGACTGATCCATGGGGTATGCTGCTTGTTATGGTTCTACTACTAGAGGTGGGTTCCCCTATTTTGGCTGAGTGGGTTCTATCAGTGAGCCAGTTAGCTACCCATTTGTTAACATAAGGGTTGATGTCTAGTTGAGAGAGTTTATCTATTATGCCCGAGTGAGGAATAGAATTGAAGGCTTTGGCTAGGTCAAGGTAGGCAGTGTGCACCATCTTCCTCTCATCCTCAGCTTTGGTGAGTGTTTCAAAGAAATCAACCAAGTTTAACAGGCATAATCCCCCTTTGACAAAACCAAACTGTGTGGGGTCAAGCATTTGGAGATTGTCAATGTCCTTGTTTATAAGGTCCGTGATAATGCATTCCATGGCCTTTCAGATCATGATAGTTAGGTTGATGGGCCTATAATTGCCTAGGTCGGTAGATGGTCCACCTTTTTGTAGAGCAATGACAGGGGCTGTCCTCCATTTGGCTGGGATGAAGCTGATGCTCTGGCTTTGGTTGAATAGGGTGCCTAATAGTGGTGAGTGCTCCTGCCTGAGTTCAGGTAGGATGCAGCCAGGGATGTTGTTGTGTCTCATGGAGGCTGTATTTTTTGCCTTTGAGGGGCATTAAAGACCTGCTCTTTGGTGATGAGGGGAGAGGGGCAGGTGCTGGGGATGTCCTGGTTTATTGATGGGGTGACAGGGGGTTGCAGTTTTCACTGAACCTGTCTACCACCAGGTTGGCATTTGTGTACGTGGTGCTCTTGCCCACCATTTCAGAGCAGATTTGGGTGCTACATTTGAGGCTGCAGACATATGTGAAAAAGCCCTTGTGATTGTTCTCAGTGAATGTGGCCAATCTGGCCTCAAAGTTAGCCTTAGAGGATTTCACCAGTGACCTTATTTGCTTGTTCAGACAAAGGAGAGATTGCTTCCAACTTGGCACCTGCTCCTTCATGTTCCTGGACAGCAATTTTTTTTAATTTTATTATAGAGTTTGTTTATTGCTGCTGTCCACCAAACAGGTTTTCTCTTCCTTGAGGAAGATGATTTGGTGGTGTCAGGTATTGCTGAGTCTATGCAACTATGTAGGCGCTCATATAGTTTTTTGGTGTAGGCTTAACCATTAGTGCTAGTTCCAACTGAAGGGGCAGTGGCTGTGAAGCTGCTTATATCTGCTCTCAGGAAGTTGTAATCAGCTTTGGAAAAGTTGTTTTTTTGTTTGACCCTGGAAAGGGGGGGGGGGTGGCAGGGTAGATGGTGACTTTGAGAGTCATCGGTTTATGGTCGGATCTTACCAAGGAGGATGACACTACAGGTGTGCTACAGTGGCTACTCATGTTTGTGAGTACCAGGTCCAGGATATTTTCATCCCTCGTAGGTGTGTCGAACCAGCTGATCCACTGCATTGACATTGATGAAGTCGAGGAATCTCTGGGCATTCGTGTTTGCACTAGAATAGGTCTTCAACTCTATGGTTGGGTAGTTAAAGTCAGTCATGATCAGGGTAGAGGCTTGAAACTTCATAGATTCAAGTAAGTCCAGATAGGTGGATTGGGCATCCTGAGTCATGGTTGCGGGACTGTAGTTAGCTATGATTTGAATAGGTGCTTTGTCAACAGTTAACTGCACCTGTAGTGTCTCCTATGCATCATACTGTTTGACCAGCCTGGAGGTGTGTATGTTTTTGATTAATACTGAGACTCCATCTCCTTTGGCTGTGTAGCTCTCCATTTAGGGTCTGAAAGTATGGTAGGACAAGTAACCTGGTAAGGCTGGGGTGATCTCTGCAGCTTTGAACCAGGTTTCGTTGATTGCACAAATGTCAGCATCTTCCAGGGTGAGGAATGCTTGCAATGAGTGCAGTTTGATTTTAAGACTCCTAACATTTAGCAGCATGACCTTTAAATTTTGTTTAAAATAATTTTTCACATTGGTAATTTTGTCCTTGTGACTTTTCCAAAACAAAGCACTATGGGGGAGGCAAGAGGCTTTGCCAGAAGCCTGAAGCCCAGGGAAGGCAGATGAAGGCCATCTCTGGCAAAGCATTGTGGTCTGTCAATCATACCCTTCTAGGCTGTCAGGTACTGGATCCTCTTGGAATGACACCAGAAACTAAGCCAATTGTTAAAGTCAATCATTTTCTGTTTGCATTGAGGCATCATTCCGGGTGATGGTAGGATACTCCTTAAGGCCTGGGACATACCTGCCTGGCAAACATATTCAGCAAACTCAATCATGCCTCTCTTCATATAGTCCAGAGAGATATGTCTCAAGTCATTCAAACCATCATTAAACAGTACCTGTTGTTGAGACTTGAGTGCATGCGTGACATGGCAGATTCTAGCACCTGACAAGCAACATACCATGACTTCATCCTTGTCTAGCCTGGTGAGGGGCACATCTGTGTGTTTCATGGTAAAGTCTCTTATGCCTAGTATGCTGGGTTTGTCGTTGGGCCTTAGAGGCTGTGAGACATAGACGTGTGCACTATGTGTGGTGCTTGGTGCTGTGGGTTGTGATGTGCATGTGATTTTTTGCATCAAACGTCTCTACTGTTTAAGTATGTTTTTGTTGAGAACCTCCGTATATGTGGGAGTGTGTTGTACAGGTGTGGGTAGTGTTAGACATGTGGTGGTTGTGGTGTTTGAACAGACAACCTTCTCAGTGCCAGATGTGCTGTCTTGTGATTGAGACAGCAAGGATTCTAGGTTCTTAATGAAACTGCATCTCTCACATATTGTGTTTCTAGGTGGTAGTAGTAGAGGGTTGTCTGTGTACATGAGGTAGTTGCTACACTGTCTCAGGATGCTCATATCAATCAGACTAACAGGAGAAACCATAGGAAATTGTTCATCATGGCTGTCAGAATTCGTGGAAGAGAGGTCAGGGATAGTAGAGTGGGTACTATCTAAGGAAAGTAGGGTTGGATAAAATCGATGTAGTAGGTGCAAGAAAGTGCTGGTAAAGGAAAAAGTGCAGCTGAGATACCATACAATGGGATAAAACAGCACAGCAGCAGTGCAAGACAGGCAAACAACTGCAAACCCATGCAAACACAGGACTTAAGTACCACAAAAAATGAAAGTAAAATAGAAACACTGGAATTGACCATCAACCCTTGTCCCTTAACTCCTAGCCAAACACCCTATGCCAGACCAGTCCGAACCAGTTCACTTACTCCCACTAAGTGCAGGTAGGCCCCAGCCAACAAAAGATGTTGAAGCAGGAAACACAGAAATCACGCAAACAGATCTGAATACAGCAAACCCTGTAATCAGACTATGCAAACAGTTCATACTCAGTTAAACAATTTAACAGTAAAACAGTGAAAAAATAGAGTGTAGATGTAATGCAAGTTAATAAAACAGCACAGTAATCAAATACAAGTGGAGTATAAGTCAGACTAAATTGAAAAATGGCACTTAGTTTTGTAGATTTTCCTAACAGCTTTGAAATCAGCACAGGGTAGATGCAGAATGTTCACACCTTGTATCTCGAGTAAAATAAGCAAGTACTACAAAATGAAAGTAAAATAGAAACACTGGAATTGACTAATCAACCCTTGTCTCTGAGCTCTTAGCTAAACACGGTATGCCAGACCAGTTCCAACCAGTTGACTTACTCCCACTGAGTACGGGGAAGACCCAGTCAACACAAGATGGCATAGCAGGAAACACATGAAACACACAAACAGATCTGGATCCAGCAAAAGCTGTAACCAGACTATGCTAAAGATACTTAAACTCTGTTTAGGTTGATTTAACATAGGAGAACAGATACACACTTAAATATAACAGCAGAACAGTTCACATTCAGTTAATTAAACAGTTTAACGGTAAAATACTGAAAAAACACAGTGCAGATGTAATGCAAGTTAATAAAACAGCACAGTTAATCAAATACAAGTGCAGTATAAGCCATAATAAATTGAAAATTATACCATGACCCCCCTATTAATATTCCAAAACATGCACGCTGATTGGCCAGCGTGCACGTTGTAAATCGACTTATACTAATGGAAAAAGGTCCGGTCGCCCGGACTTTTTCCATTAGTATAAGTCTTTTTTTAAAACACTGTCTCGCTATGTTAAAAGAGTTTAACATAGCGACACAGGTTTAAAAAAAGCAATGGAGATCTCCGTTGCTTTTTTTAAAGCTGTCTCACTATGTTAAACTCCTTTAACATAGCGACACAGTGTTCAAAAAGCAACAGAGATCTTGCTTTCTCCGTTGCTTTTTTAAACTTCGCTATGTTAAATGGGTTTAACATAGAGACAGCTTTAAAATAAGCAACGGAGATCTCCGTTTATTTTAGCTGTCTCGCCATGTTAAACCCATTTAACATAGCGAGACAGGTTTAAAAAGCAATGGAGAAAGCAAGATCTCCATTGCTTTTTACTGTCGCTATGTTAAATGGGTTTAACATAGCGAGACAGCTTTAAAATAAGCAACGGACATCTCTGTTGCTTATTTTAAAGCTGTCTCGCATGTTAAACCCATTTAACATAGCGAACAGTAAAAAGCAATGGAGATCTTGCTTTCTCCGCTGCTTTGGCCACAGCTCTGATGTACTGCGAGGCATGCGCAGTACATCAGAACTGCCGCAGATGCCAGACAGCTGCGGAAGGGCAGCAAAGAGGCATTATACAATGCCATTATTTAAGAAAAGTAATTGTTTCTTTTCTTAAATAATGTCATAGTATAATAGCAATAACCCACTTCTGGGTGTGGGTAATGCAGGATTTAACCACGGTTGTCTTTGTTTGGTCCCTCGGGCTTCACCCTCGTGACCAAACCACACCAACCATGGTTAAATCCCGCATTACCCACACCCAGGTGTGGGTTATTGCTATAATAGCACTTAGTTTTGCAGATTCTCTCAACAGCTTTGAAATCAGCAATAAGGTACACACAGAATGCTCACCACCTTGTAGCTTGACTAAAACAAGCAAGTACCAAAAAAGAAAAGTAAAACAGAAACACTGGAATTGACCAATCAACCCTTGTCCCTGAGCTCTTAGCTAAACACCCTATGCCAGACAGTTCCAACTACTTCACTTACTCCCACTGCAGGTAGGCCCCAGTCAACACAAGGTGGCATAGCAGGAAACACAGGAAACACACAAACAGATCTGGATGCAGCAAAACCTGTAACCAGATTCTGCTAATGATATTGAAACTCTGTTTATGTTGATTTAACAAAGGAGACCAGATACATACTTAAATATAACAGCAGAACAGTTCACACTCAGTTAATTAAACAGTTTAACAGTAAAACAGGAAAAATACAGTGCAGATATAATTCAAGTTAATGAAACAGCACAATTAATCAAATACAAGTGCAGTATAAATCAGAATAAATTGCAAAATGGCACTTAGTTTTGTAGATTCTCTCAGCAGTTTTGAAATCAGTACAGGGTAGATGCAGAACAATACTTTTGTTATAACCACCATGGCTCATCAAATATTTCAACTATGTGTTTAAGACAGTTATGTCTTGTGAAGTATGTATGCAACATAAGCCAACCTGTATTAATCAACACATTCAGTTGCATCTTTCTGAAATATATTTACAAACAGAAATATTGACTTTTACATTGGAATGCATTCCCAGAAATAATTAAATTCACACACATACAAACCTCTCTGAAGTCTACCTCAATCCATTCTGAAATTACTGTATGTCTAATTTCCTTGCAGGAATGGTAGTTCTCTTGCAGAAATTTATGCTAATAATTTAAGTTTTAATTTTTGCATGCTTTGTCCCATGGGTTCAATTCTCAGCTGGTTCAACATTATTTTAACATTGTATAAACCTCACCATCACAACATCACAATATGTCACAATTCATCCTCTTTCTCCTTCTGAGCTACAAAGATTAAAAGCCATGCCATTAAGCATTCCATTGTTGAACATTGGAGCCTGTGTCAATAGGTTGAGCATCACACATGGCAAAGCTCAAAGTCATGTTGCACCCATCTCCAGATGATCTGTGATGTAAGTGGTGCCGAAGTGTGTGCCAAGGAATCCAATTGTGCAAATGTAGTTAGCAAAACTGTGCCTCTTTGTGCAGCATCAGTAGCATGCTAGATCTACAGTGGGTGCCAATTCAGGCATATTTTGTTGGCTTGACTTTTGCAGATATGGCTGGAGAAGGACAGACTAGTGCTAAATTTAGAGTACAAAGGTAGGCTGTTGAGGAGTCCAGGGTGTTAGTGGCACTCCTTGTGAAGTGCTAGAGCCTAGGCTACTGCAGAGGGAATATACTAAGTCTTGGTATAAAGCTGAGTCTTGGAATAGCTTAGCCAAGTCTGACTCCAGGTATTCCATGCACTAGGGAACAATGTTCTCAACACTACAGTGAACTTAAGAAGTGCAAGCAGGACCTCCTAAACTGATAGGAGGCTGAATTTAGGACTGGGAACACCCCCCCCCCCAGTTGTGTAAGTATACTGATGACTCAGTACTCATTATGCTTTCATATATATTTATTTTCTTTTTGTACTGTAAATCTGCAGAGGAGAAAGCTGCAAACCATGAAGTGCACCAGGAGAGATTAGCTCACCTCAGAGAGGCACAGTGTAAGTATGACTCAGGTACAAATTCAAGTCAGAACTGTATTTTCATTGCCTCAAGCATCTTGAGCAGGCATACCTCAACCTTCATCTCAAGCATGCATGCTTTCCCCAATAACTCTTGCTACTCGTATTAGGCAACAAGAACACCAGCTTAATTATGTGTGGGTACAGTATCCAGCACTTAGTTGTTATTACTGGATAAGTATTTATTAAAAGTTAACAACAATATGTCAGAAAGAAATTGTGGTAATTGCAATTATTAAATCAGAATGTATATTTCCTATGCATCACAGGGAAATAAAGGTGCCATTTCTTATATCATATCAGTGAGATTTGTTTATTTTATGACACACAAATACCTTTCCATCACATATGGATATGGCATAGGTGTACAATAGTAAATTATCTTAATTGTTTATGTATTGCCAAACCAAGTTTATTTAAAAATACAGTACAGTACAGTGACATGCCATGTATCTAACTATATATTTTGTTTGTCTATCCCTATCCTTTCTCTCTCTCTCTCTTTTTTAATCATTTTTTTGAGAGATTATAATTTATTAACAATCTGCTGCTTGTATGATTGACAGCACAGAGAAGTACACTGACCAGTGTGTGTCACCCACCATAATGGCCATATAGATACCCAGCACTTCTGTGCAATAACCTGTAGCATTGCCTCCACACCCCCTGCCAACCTGTTCCCCCTGCATCAGGTAGCTCTGTCCTGGCTGCTGGTGCACTGGTACCCTCAGGGACCAGTATTAATGGAGGTGGCAAGTTTGTCACCCAGCAGAAGCTGACAGGGCTGGTAGATACATATAATGGAGACAGGCATCAGTGCACATATTGGCAGGGTTGAAAAAGGTCCTGCATTGCACTGCAAAGACAAAGCCACATCTGGCACTGACCCAGGGAGCTGAGGCAGAAGACAGTGATGACAGTTCTGAGGGTGAGGACTAAATTCTCACTGTTCTCATGCTGGACATGGGTGTACCGATGATAACCCCCTACTTCTCCCCAATCATGGTGTCCCACAAACCTTTGTTTCCATCACCATGCCTGTCTGTCTTGTATGTCCTACATGTCTACACATGCTTCCTAACCTACCTTATCAATTTGACCATTGTCATTCCTAAGGACTTTTCCTAACATTCTATCTCTGCAAAAAAAAAAAAAAAAGGTAAAAATGAGTGCTTCTCTCGCAAAAAAGATTACGCCTCATACATAGATCTCCATTTCACCTATGTGCCATCTTGACACAACTGATTTGGACCAATTGGCCATGCAACAATATTCTGTTGTCATTATTCATTACTGGTGTGTTGACTCTGCAAGGTAATGAAATTGTGTGTAGAGTTATACATTTACATTGTGAAGAAGTGGAGAAGTGGATAACAATGGTGCTCTCTCACTACCCTCCTGCAAATTCATGCATACCTCTCAACTGTCCAGATTTTCACTGAATGTCCTGATTTTTGCCTCATATTTTGGTTTCTTTTTCATAAAATGTATGGTTTTATGGCAAATTACTGAGGATTTAAGTCAGTAAATAATGACATACATTTGAATTGCAGTACTTATACCCTTGAGAAAACACATGATAACACAACTCCTGGGTTTTTGTGCCCCAATTATTTTAGACTTTGTCCAGATTTCTTATGCTAAGAATTTTAGAGCTATGAATTCCTGTATTCTTTCCCTGTGTACTACCCTCTGCTTGCCTATCCACTTTTTTTTCACAAATTAATTCTGGTCAAAAAGTAGATTTACACCCAACACACATGGCCAGAAATGGACCATGAAAAAGCCTTCACTTTATGTCTTCAGCATTTGCACAGAGTTTAGAAAAGAAAAGCAATGCTGAGTGACAGTGAATTCTGTTTAACTTCTCATTGCAAAAGTAATCCACAGTGGTCCAGTTACTTTCATGCAAATATGCTTAAATCCTTAGCACTATGGGAATACAGAGTAAAGGCAGACTAAACAAAGTACTGTGTAACAGTTAATGTAACAGCTCTTAGTCTACTGGATACATAAAAGTAAGAAGTCCTATGTAGTGTACTCAGATAATAGTCCTGTTCATAGCCTCATGTTTTTGCATAGTGTTGTGGGTTCAAATACAGCTGCATATCAACTTCATGACATTTCATATTCCTAACATATATTTAATGGCACACATCTGTATTTCTCTCCATATAACACATTTCCTTAATATAACTTTGGAATAGTGCAGCAAGACATCATTTTCAAGAACATTGCAGCCCCAACAGGAAGACTTATTAAGCCAATATTACCCTGGTTACTTGTAAGTATTCACATGTATTGCCCTGTTCATGTATTCATGTTTATAGCACTCTCCTACCCTATATATGTACCTATAGCAAGAATTTTATTGTAGAGAGCACAATAGATTATCGATGATTTAATAAATAATACTAAACACCATACAGATGTTCCTATATGTCCCATAAAACATATTACTGCTACATATTCCTGTCAGCATCTGTCTCTATCTCTCTCTCTCTCTCTCTGGTCACCCTTCCTGTCTTAGGAACTTGTCACTTTGCTTCATTTGTGTTATTTAAATATTTTGAAGCAGTAATTTATTTGAGGTGTGAATGAGCTAATGCTCACATGTGTAGATAGCCTTTTAAATAATTTCAAAGGCTCTAATCCAGCCATTAGATAAGTGTTACTCTTTCTGGTACAGTAATTTATGTCTACCTTTTGGCTACATATTATCAGCTACCATTATCCTTCTTCTGTCATGCTCTATTTTGTCCCTGCCTCCACGTCACCCTGTCAGTGTACCTTCTCCCTACCATTAATCTTACATCTCTGCATTTGCACAATGTCTGGCACCAGGCAACAACTGCAACCAGGTTAAATTAAAGTACTCAGTCAATACCTTATGATTTTATTGCCTTCATCCATATTATTCTGTCACACTTCATGCTACTGTGCTAAAATAAGTTAACACACACACACTAGAAGACATTATTGCACTTAAAGAATGTGCTCTCTGTAAAATTGCTGTTTTACTTGCTTATTTATTTTTTAAGTACTATATTATTTTTTTATATATTTTTACTATAAAATAGTTCCTCCATCTAATGTTTCAAACTTATAGTATAGGTTAATGGTGTTGGCAGGAAGCATTTTACATCAAACATATATAAAAATAATAGTAATGTAATGACTTGTGGCTTTTACTGGTTAGGGGTCACCACAGTGGAACTCCGGTCCGCTAATTATTGGCAATAGATTTTTATGGTAGATATATATATATATATATATATATATATATATATATATATATGTGTGTATATATATATATATATATATATATATATATATATATATATATGGGTCTATTTCATAAGATCGACAGACCATTTGATCGACATTCATTTGGTCGACAGCTCATTTGGTCGACAACCAGTATTCAAGGCACTTAACAGGGATTTATCCCCCTCCCCAATGCTGTGTGACCCTGGAGTTAATATACATATATATATATATATATATATATATATATATATATAGTTAGGGGGGGTGGGGGTGAAGCCCCCCCCCCCACTATTTCCATTTAAAACATGAAAATACAACTACAACAAAAACTACACATTTTACACGAAAATAGGTGGTGGGCTTTGCCCCCATACCCCCCAATGTGGTGGGCTGTGCCCCCCCACACCCTCCCTAACTATATATATTAACTCCAAGGTTGCACAACATTGGGGAGGGGGGCAAATTCAGGTTTTTGCCTTGAATACTAGTTGTTGACCAAATGAGCTGCCGACCAAATGAATGTCGATCAAATGGTCTGTCGATCTTATGAAGTAGACCCATAGATATATATATATATGTATGTATACATGTGTGTGTGTGTGTGTGTGTGTGTGTGTGTGTGTGTGTGTGTGTGTGTGTGTGTGTGTGTTTGTGTGTGCTTGTTGCTATATCCACCTCCCCTGAAGAGGATACATTTAAATGTGCAGACAGCTCCTTTATCCCAGTTTCTACTGAAACATCCTCTATGAAACATATTGATGAGGTTATCCTAACAGAAGTACACACTCTGCCCTTAAGAATCAGACTTCTCCTGTGGCATGTGCAACTAATACAGTACTTTCTATGTTGTGTAAATAGATAAGTAGAAGTACATTGCTTAATACGGGAAACTTGTGTGCATGTATGAGTGGGGGTGTTTACAGTTAGGTGACCACGTGCTCAATCCACTACTACTCTGGTTCATGTTTTAAACTGCTTCATGACTCCACCATCCTCTAAGCACACCGTTCACATCCATAACATTTTTGCAACACAAGGATTTAGTTATGCATAGTGTTTGTGTTCTGAGTACAATTTCTAGACATGCCTTAAAGAAAACATTACCTTTTTTAGCTATACTTCGTCCACTACTGTCTAAATTAATTAATACTTCCAATAAAGAGTGGCATAGATTGAAAAACATATCAATTTCATGTTTTTAGAGGGGAAGGTTGAAGGTTGTTGAAGGTTTTGTTTTAGAAGAAAGGAACATTTGTTAAAAGGGTTGAGGGAGGAGATTTCCATTTTGCAAATGATAGGTGTTTTGTAGGGCAGCAATAAGAACACACAATTATAAAACGATATTGTCTTCCTACAGCTGTGCTGCAACACAATGATGAGGTCATTCTTCACAAGAAAATGTGTAAATAGGGGGCTACCTTGGAAACTTGAAGTTTCAAAATTTCGAACTTAATATGGTCAAAACCATAAGATCAAAACTTTGAAACTTTGAACAGTTTAAACCGTGATTGCTGTACAGTGCGGAACAAGATATTTACCATTCTGTTCACTGTAGTGCGATCTTGGAGTTGGAATATTTAATTATTGTGGGTGTAGGGGAGGGCTTGCTCCCCTGCATAAATGTAAAAAAAATGTTTTATTTATTTATCTATTTATTTATTTTTATTGACGTTTCGAATTTCAAAACTTTTTTTGAATGGTCTTGACCCTATGAAGTTCGAAGTTTTGAAAGTTCGAGCTTCCAAAGTGAATCCATAAGTAGACAGGTAGGAGATTCAAATACAACATCTACAAAAGTGACTGCAAATGAACTCAGAATTGTTTTACACACATCTGCAGTGGCAACTTTTACAATGCCTCACTGTAAAACTTATTTTACCAGATACTTCTCCTTGGCAAATCACTGCTGACATCATCCCTTCATAGACGTTGTAAACCTTACCTGTACTGAGTATTTTACTGTGGCTTTGGATTCTGATAATGTGCTGTAATGGTTAAGGTGTTTACCTTACAAACATAAGGTGCAGGGTTTGATTCTCACATGGGGTAATTGGCTAGACTGAAAATGGCCCACAAGGGCAGTTAGCCAAGTACTAATCTATGAACCTATGCATAGATGGTGTATGTGAATAGTTAGGTGGTTCAAGTCCATCAAGGCTTAAATAGTGTGACAGTGATTGCTGTCATATACCATTGGCCACCTCCCAACCACCTTTATGTGTAATTCTAATTGTGAGATGGATTTGCACTGGCACTCTCTGACATTAGCAAATCCTATCATTCACAGTAAAAATAACTTTTGGCCACAAAATGATTACGTAGTGCTACCATAGCTGCCATTGTGCTTTGGACATTATTTAACTGCAGTGTGTCTTTTCATCAGCAACATATATGATGTGTTGCTGTATAGTGTTATTGTGTACTTCAACCACTTTTTAGCATAAATATCCACCTAATAAACAGTGGTGATGTCATCCATTTAACTATGCCCTGTCCCAATCACACCTCAACATGTCATGTGGTGCTTGTGATTCAGGCACTAATTTTTAGCTTGTGATCTTGGGTAGTTTTTTCAAAACCAGCCGTTACTGCTGAGTCTAAGTTGTGTCAGTCTTATTGTGACAGTCTATGTCACTAATGCTGTTGTCAAACACATTTGCTTTGTACACGCATCAATGTTGATCCCTCATACAAAAAGCTGTGATAATTTGTCACAAAGCGCTTTTATTTTGAGAGTTGGACCAGCTCATTCTTACCCCCACTGGAGGAAGCAACATACTTGAGCTGGTTATTACTAACATGAGCAACTGTTGCTCTACACCAATAGTCAATTCCTCCCTGGTTAGATCTGACCACAAACTACGCAACTCCACATCTCACCTACCCCCCCCCACAAAGGTAACCACCATGAAAAACTTCTCCAAAGCTGACTTTGGGCTCTTAAAACAGAGGTGGCTAACTTCACGGCATCCATGTCAATGGAAAATAGATGCATGACTGCCGAATCATACACCAATGTGCTGTACGAACACGTACATAAATGCATGGAACTAGCCATACCCAACAGAAGCAAGATGCTCTCCTCCAAAAAAAAAAGGAAGTCAATCTGGTGGTACCCTGCCATTAATAAACTCTACAATATAAGTAAGAAACTGTTGCAGAAAAAGATGAAGTCCCAAAACTGGAAAAAAACTTCCCTATTAGCCTCAACAAAAAGTTGATATCCCTCAGAAAAACCTCTAAAGCCAGCTATGAAGGCAGAATTGTGGCAGATACTAAAAAGAATCACAAAGGCTTCTATAGTTATATCAAGAATCTCCATGGCAATACCCAGGTTTGCTTTGAGTTACTGCACAATGGTACCTCCTATACTGAGCCAACAGATATTGCCAACATGCTGGCCAACAGATTCAGTGCCAACTTTATCCCTCTCTATCCCCCAAAAGGACCAATCACAATACTGGATGAATGCCAGGCACCCAGCATCACTGCAACACAAGTTAAAGCAGCATTGTCCAAGGCCAAGAATACAGCTTCCATGGGACATGACAATATCCCTGGATGTGTTCTACATGAACTGCAAAGTGAACTGGCACAACACCTGTGTGCTCTGTTCAATCACAGCCTCACCTCAGGCTTTGTCCCTACTGAATGGTACACTGCTGCAGTCATCTCTCTCCATAAAGGAGGATAAACTACAGACCCTGGGAATTATCACCCCATTAGCCTGATGAGTCTGATATATAAGACTATGGAGCACATCATAATGGACCTAATTAACAAGGATATAGGGAATCTCCAAACTCTAGAACCCACTCAAGTTGGTTTTGTGAAAGGTAGATCATGCCTGCTCAACTTGGTTGACTTCTTTTAGTCAGTCACCAGAGCTGTGGATGAGGGCAAGGCAGTTCATACAGCCTACCTCGAACTGGCTCAGGCCTTTGATACCATTCCCCACTCAGGAATTATTGATAAACTCACCAAACTAGGCATCAATCCTTATATCACTAGGTGAGTTGCAAATTCGCTCACAGATAGAATCCACAGTGTGAAAGTAGACTCAGACTGCAAACCAGTCACGAGTGGAGTCCCACAGGGATCAGTCCTGGGTCCTCTCCTGTTTGGCATCTACTTCTCAGAAGTCCAGGTCAACATGGAGGGACTCTGGCTAACCAAGTTTGCAGATGACTGCAAGCTGGAAGCCATTATTAACTCCCCAAGTGATGTAGACATCCTACAGAAAGACCTCACTGAGACAATGACTGGTGTTAAAACCATGGCATTAAGCTTAATGCCAAAAAATGCATTGTCATCCCCTTTGGGAAAAACTCAGTTCCCACTAATTACCACATCAATGGGAGCCCACTGAACACTGAAGGCATTATAAGAGATCTGGGGACACAGATTGACAGCAACCTCTTCTTCAACCACCACATTGCCACTGTGGTCAGAAAGTCCTTCTATGTGGCACATCTCATTACCAAGGGTTTTGCATCCAGGATGAAAGAGGTCATCATCTCTCCCTCTGCTCTTCCCTCATTAGGTCAATCATCAAATATAATGCCCCATTTGGCATTTACCTCACTAGACACATGCAACAGCTGGAATGGCCACAAACGTACTTCACGAAGTGGATCCTAGGCCTTAAACACGTCCTACATGGACAGACTCAAAAGACTCCAGCTCTTCTCTGTCTCATATCGTCTACTAAGTGGTGATCTCTGCTTGACTTACAAAGCCATGTCTGACCTAGCTCTGTTAGAAATGCTACATCTAAAGAAATCCCAATCCCTCCACACCACATGCTCCAGAGACCTCAACCTCATTACCACAATCAACAGAACATGCTGGAGGGACAGGTTCATAACCCAGAGACTACCCATGCTCTGGAATAGACTTCCCATACATGTCAAGCACAGCACCTCACTGGCCCTTTTCAAGAGAAATCTTGATGAGTGGATGGGAAATAAAAAGTTCACCCCAGGGATCACTCCAGTGGCTTTACTTGATAGAGGTACTGGGAACTAACGTCAGGTGGCATGATACCAGGGCATTTCTATGGGCTAGGCTTGTAAAGGCTCCAGAGCTATTAGCCTAGTACACACCTATAACACTACAATGATGATATGTGATTACATTTTCCTTATGGAAGATATGTAGGAGGTGTCATCCTCTGGCACAAGGGAATGAGTGACATGCTGCATGTTGTTGACTTAGTATAGTAATTACTGGCACACATATCCCTTGCATCAATAACTTGATGTAATGCCTTCACATAATGACATATCTCGCAACTGTAGTGACACTTCTACCATCGTGCATTCATCATGTACAATATCATGAATTTCCTATTGTCAAATACTCATGTGTTCAACAACCACATTCAGTGCCTGTTAGCACTGTTGGGCCTTATACTGTAATGCATGAATGGCATCCACCTCAGTTATAATGTGTCCATTTACAGAGGGAGGGGCCTCCACCATCCCTTTAATCTCAGAGATTGTTTACCACACATACATCTAATATAATGCGTTTGCATAGGTGGAGTGTCACAATAGTGTTAAGAATTCCATTGTCATGCTTTTAGTTAAGCCACATGTAATTAGTCATTAGAGTCTCATAGCTTCATGTTCAATTCCTGAAATGGGCAACATGACATGAATGTACTGACGTTACATAACCAACACTGTATAGAGTCACTGTTTATCCATTTTTATTTTGGACAAAGATATATCATTACAAATTGTGACTGCATGGCAGTGAAATGGTTACTAGGTGCATGCTATGCTATAAGTGTTCCTGTGGCACATGCATTGAGTACTAGCCTGTATAGCATGCATACACAGATACAGTGTTGTTTAATTCTTGGACACGTTGTGTCCTGCACAATGAAAACAGCTTCCTTGTCAAAAAAGCATTGATATTGTACTGCTCCCTGTTGTGTGGGAAGTAACATGTGCAGCTCCTTTCCTGCATTCTGACCACATCTGATTCTTCATATTATATCCATAACTCCTATCTTAATGCACACATTCAATTCAGGTATTTGTGACAGCCTCCATTGCTATCTGGTGTGGCATATGCAGTTAGTAGAGAGGTCCTGAGAGTCCTGGTATAATAGGCAGGGGTTTGAATCTGCTAACATCTGTCTGTCATACCAAATGTGTCAGACAATAATGGCTTATACACAGACAGTAGTTATGGCATACTCAGAAGGACACCTTTTTCAGCCTGTTTTCTACAAGGTAGGTCATCCATATACTTTATATGATAAGAAAGTGCTATAAACCCTTCAAGGCTGTTGTTTATGACATGGTCAATATGTTTATTTCTGTGGTGACTAAAATTACTTTTAGAGGCTATTCCTGTTTTATACATTAATAGAAAGCATTGCATTGTAAAGTGCAACATTATGGTTACCCTTCCTCAAATTTCTGCAGAGAAAACAAAACCTTTGCATGCATAAACAGTATGGTGAGTTCTAGGAAAATTAAAGGGGCATTATAATGTAGACATCTGGGCTGCATATGTGATGACCATTATGCACTGCATAACCAGATAATAGTAATCTGAAACCCAGAAGGTTAACACTGGCATCAAATAAAGTTAAGCAGTGCAATACATTAAACTGTAATACTAGCACTATCCTGCCAAATTTGAGGGTTGTGACTCTGAACTCTCTTTATCTTTTAATGTAAATCCAGGCCTTGCACTGTAGCTAAAGCTAGTATAAACCTCAATAATGCCAATACAGCTTAAAGAAGCAAGAATCCAAATTAGTCTCACGAGAAAGATATGTGTAAGTTTGCCACTTTCCTCCAAGTCAAAGCTACAAGATACTACCGCACTTCTTTACATATCCTGACAACCTTCAAGCAGTAGTCATTCATAATGTGAAACCAAAACTAACAAAAAATACACAATGTATTCCACATAGTATGCATAAAACACATTTTGCTCTTGTACCTCTCAACTGTACAGATTTTTGCAGAATGTCCAGATTTTTGCCTTGCATTTTTGTTCCTTTTCTCATAAAATTGTGTTTTTCTGGTAAATCATTGAGGGTTGAAGTAAGAAGATAATGACATATATTTGAGTTTCAGACTTCATAGCTTTCAGAAAATTCATGCTGATGCAAAGCCTATTCTATCTACTTTCTAAGTTTGTAAAAGCCGTATTTAAAGTGTCCCTATTTTTGGTCCTTTGCCCCCCCCCCATTATTTATGGCTTTGTCTAGATTTCTTCATCTAAGAGGTTGAGAGGTAAGTCTTGCTGTCCTGATTTAAGTAATATTTTATAGGGAGTTAAAAAGCATCTCAGCTGTTGGACTATTACATTTTGATTTCCTCAACTCATCTGTCAATTGAAAACACTCTTGTGATGATATTATTCTCCACTTTCAAGGTCAGAATTTGTATGGTTATGAATTATTCTGTTTTTTCTTGGTGTAAAACAGAATCAAAGGAAGGCACAAAGAATCTTTGTACCTAGAAACAGACAAGGACTGTTCCTTTCATTTCATCTAAAGGTTTAAATGAGGATAAGTGTTACCTACCAAAATTGTTGCACGTGATGGGGTAGACAAAGCTGATTGTTGTGGGTCTGCATGTGTAATGGTTGGATTTGTGATTCTACTGGTGAACAGGATGTAATGATAGTCTTTGCTATATCAGAGAACAGCAATGTTGTCACAATACCAAGTTTATCAGTGGCTGCTGTCCTTCATGACAGGTGGTGCACTAATAACTCTACCTAATCCACACTTGCCATCTATCAGAAATAGGAAAGATCGGCCTATTTGGAATTAGATGAGATGGATGTCTGCATGTTTCCATGTGCTATCAGTGCATGTTCAGTGTGATTCCATCCACTAACAGACACAGCTCTTTTGCCACCCATCTTTATGAAGGATGGTCCACCACCATCTTTGACCTCACAGACATTTGCTACAGGGTCAAAGACATGGTCTCTGGCAAAGAATTCTCCTAAGAACCCACATGGTAAAGCATTACAACAGGACAACCTGTATTAAAAGGGTGTGTCCAGTGACAGTAGGGGATGGAAAGTTAATGGAAATCAGAAAAAAACTTAAATAAAAATAGAATTCTACCAGTCAATTCATGCTATACAAATCTAAAAGAAACAATAGGTAAGAGAAAGGAAATTTCGTCTAGGTAACAGATTTTGTAACATGAAACTGATATTTGTTATAGTGAAATATATTGTAGAAAGGCACTTTTCCATCTAAGTGGTATTATTAGAAGCAGAAGGACAAATGAGCTAGACTTGGGTGGCTCGGACTACAACAATGATGAAACAGGAGGAAACAGGGGCTACCTGATAAGGAACAGATAGATATACACCTTGCCCAATCATTTTAGGAGACTGATTACTATAGCAACTGTCCAGGAAATTAATAAGTAGCAACAGAGGAAGGAAAGAATTAAGTCAGCAAGATACCACTTTAGAAATAGTAGCAAAAGAGAATGCCAAACATCATTTACAACAGGCTATGAATAAAACAAGTGCGTTGGTAACCTTTTATTCCTTGATGCATACTCCTTAATGGCAACGATCAAAGCCACTTAGCCAGGCAATAATAACTAGTCAAACTTCTCTCAGGAGCTCAATAAGCAGCAAGCTTGTGAGTGACTTATTACTGCCAGTAAAGGTATGCTGCCTTTGGGATACATATTTATCATCAGGCAGTAAAGTAGTCTTTCATCTAGCAATAGAGTCATCTCAACAAAGGTTCTCAAATAGTGAAGCCAGTATTGCAGTGATGCCCCCACCATACAGAAGGAGGAAAGTAAAAAAAAAATTTTTTTATTTATTTATTTGATATCTGTTTACAGGGAAAGTCCAATTGGGCATAAAAAACATTTTCAACAGAGGACCAGGGAGAAAAGCTCAATAACAGGAAACTTAATGCATATACAGTAATACGCAATTTGTAAATACAAGTATGATGACAAAAGAGACAAAAGTACAACATTTACATTCATAAGTATTTACAGTTTTCTGTAACTATGTGGATAACATTGTATTTCTACAACTTATACAATTTTAGGACTTGCTTGTTTACAGAAGAGAGCTAAGATTAGTCTTTGTAGTTGTTATTATTAAGAAGAGCTGTCCCAGCGGGCAGTAAAGAAGATGGGAGGAGAAGAAGCAATGGCTAATTACTGCATTCAGAGAGTTACAGGTAGGTACTTCTCCCTGCATCCCCACCCACATACCCCAGGCTGCATTTATGAGCCAAAATAATTTCTTTATGCATCCAAACTTAAAAAAGAAATATGTTTGCACTGACACAGTATACTAATGTGTCATGCAATAATAATTGTGATATACCAGGCTAGCTGCACAAAATGCAAAGCATTCTACATTGGAAAAACAATTAACTTTCTCAAGAAGAGTGACCAAACACCTGTCAGATATCAGGGCTTAAGGACTTCAACAACCCAATGTCTAGACATGCTTAGGTCTCCAGGAAGCATAAGAAGTTCAGGCCCATTAGAGGGCAATCTAAAAATAGAGTTAAAAAAACTGGACATATTCCATTAAGAATATCGGTCCCCCTGAAACCAGTGTTATAATCTAACAAGATAAAATAATGTGTTGTTGCTTTATTTATTATTTTTTTGCTGTATCTCTTTAACTGTGGGGAGATGTAAGCTCAATTAATTGCTCTTCAAATTTAGAATTTTGGAGGGCTTTCGGGAAGTTTGATTGGTTGTATTGAATGATGTATAGCTGTATATATCATTTTTGCCTTTTGAATTTTATGTCTGATGAAGCAGTGTTGAACACTGCGAAAGTGTTCACTTTTCATAATAAACTTGCTGGTTTTAAGTTAGATCTTGCTAGAGCTTTTTTTTTGCCTTCTGCTACACT